>NW_028151550.1:55000-57500 GCF_964638095.1 Poromitra crassiceps | reverse complement strand
TGAGAGCACAGTGACTCCCAGCGCTCCCTGCCTGTCTGGTGTACAGGGTGCTGGGGGGAATTGCAAAGTAGTATCTGCCCGAAAGTACAAAGCGTCTGCCCCTGGGCGTCCCACCAGAGACCCAGGCAGCTCCTCAGAGCCGAGAACCAGAGGGGTGAGCGATGGACTGCTGCCCGCCCGACACCCTGCATCCAACCTGGGGATGCAGCAGAGTCGAGCCCCTGAGGCAGCCTGGAGCTCCATGTGCGAGCTCCAGAGCGGGCGTGATGGACTGCTGCCTGCCCGACACCGTGCATCCAACCTGGGGATGCAGCAGAGTCGAGCCCCTGAGGCAGCCTGGAGCTCCATGTGCGAGCTCCAGAGCGGGCGTGATGGACTGCTGCCTGCCCGACACCGTGCATCCAACCTGGGGATGCAGCAGAGTCGAGCCCCTGAGGCAGCCTGGAGCTCCATGTGCGAGCTCCAGAGCGGGCGTGATGGACTGCTGCCTGCCCGACACCGTGCATCCAACCTGGGGATGCAGCAGAGTCGAGCCCCTGAGGCAGCCTGGAGCTCCATGTGCGAGCTCCAGAGCGGGCGTGATGGACTGCTGCCTGCCCGACACCGTGCATCCAACCTGGGGATGCAGCAGAGTCGAGCCCCTGAGGCAGCCTGGAGCTCCATGTGCGAGCTCCAGAGCGGGCGTGATGGACTGCTGCCTGCCCGACACCGTGCATCCAACCTGGGGATGCAGCAGAGTCGAGCCCCTGAGGCAGCCTGGAGCTCCATGTGCGAGCTCCAGAGCGGGCGTGATGGACTGCTGCCTGCCCGACACCGTGCATCCAACCTGGGGATGCAGCAGAGTCGAGCCCCTGAGGCAGCCTGGAGCTCCATGTGCGAGCTCCAGAGCGGGCGTGATGGACTGCTGCCTGCCCGACACCGTGCATCCAACCTGGGGATGCAGCAGAGTCGAGCCCCTGAGGCAGCCTGGAGCTCCATGTGCGAGCTCCAGAGCGGGCGTGATGGACTGCTGCGGGCCCGACACCCTGCACCCGAGCTGGGGCTGCAGCAGAGTCGAGCCCCGGAGGGGCAGCCTGGAGCTCCGTGAGCTCCGTGCAGGGGGCCTACCACCCCTGCAAACCTCCCCGCGGAGGTCTCACCTACGGTCGGATCCGTTCTGTGCACTGCCCGGCCCTCCGTCCTGGAGGTCCCAGTAGCCGAAAACCAGGTTTCTACTTTCACGGAGGCACTACTTTGCAATTCCCCCCAGCACCGTGTTAGACCAGAGAGGCTAAAGCCGCAAGCGCTGGCAGTCACTGTGCTTTTAGCCTCTCTGGTGTCAACACTTGCCCAGGGTATTCCTTGCCCAGGGTATTCCTGCAACACTTAGAAGATTTTCGGCTGGCACAGGGTAATCCTTCTGACAGAGTGTTGACACCAGAGAGGCTGAGAGCACAGTGACTCCCAGCGCTCCCTGCCTGTCTGGTGTACAGGGTGCTGGGGGGAATTGCAAAGTAGTATCTGCCCGAAAGTACAAAGCGTCTGCCCCTGGGCGTCCCACCAGAGACCCAGGCAGCTCCTCAGAGCCGAGAACCAGAGGGGTGAGCGATGGACTGCTGCCCGCCCGACACCCTGCATCCAACCTGGGGATGCAGCAGAGTCGAGCCCCTGAGGCAGCCTGGAGCTCAGAGCTCCAGAGGGGGGGTGAGCGATGGACTGCTGCCTGCCCGACACCATGCATCCAACCTGGGGATGCAGCAGAGTCGAGCCCCTGAGGCAGCCTGGAGCTCAGAGCTCCAGAGGGGGGGTGAGCGATGGACTGCTGCCCCCCGCGTCTAGAGGCGAACCCGCAGGCCGGAGGAACCGTCCGCCCGAACACCAGCTAAGCTGGCCGGCGGGGGCCCTCCGATGGCGGGTCACGTTTGCCAATCGGTCAGGGTGGGTGTGATGTGTGGGTCCGTGTTGCACTGCTGCCTGCCCGACACCATGCATCCAACCTGGGGATGCAGCAGAGTCGAGCCCCTGAGGCAGCCTGGAGCTCAGAGCTCCAGAGGGGGGGTGAGCGATGGACTGCTGCCTGCCCGACACCATGCATCCAACCTGGGGATGCAGCAGAGCCGAGCCCCTGAGGCAGCCTGGAGCTCAGAGCTCCAGAGGGGGGGTGAGCGATGGACTGCTGCCTGCCCGACACCATGCATCCAACCTGGGGATGCAGCAGAGCCGAGCCCCTGAGGCAGCCTGGAGCTCCATGTGCGAGCTCCAGAGGGGGCTGCGATAGACTGCTGCGGGCCCGACACCCTGCACCCGAGCTGGGGCTGCAGCAGAGTCGAGCCCCGGAGGGCAGCCTGGAGCCTCCGTGAGCTCCGTGCAGGGGGCCTACCACCCCTGCAAACCTCCCCGCGGAGGTCTCACCTACGGTCGGATCCGTTCTGTGCACTGCCCGGGCCCTCCGTCCTGGAGGTCCCAGTAGCCGAAAACCAGGTTTCTATATTCCCGGAGGCACTACTTTGCAATTCCCCCC
>NW_028151550.1:40000-42500 GCF_964638095.1 Poromitra crassiceps | reverse complement strand
CCGAAAGTACAAAGCGTCTGCCCCTGGGCGTCCCACCAGAGACCCAGGCAGCTCCTCAGAGCCGAGAACCAGAGGGGTGAGCGATGGACTGCTGCCCGCCCGACACCCTGCATCCAACCTGGGGATGCAGCAGAGTCGAGCCCCTGAGGCAGCCTGGAGCTCAGAGCTCCAGAGGGGGGGTGAGCGATGGACTGCTGCCTGCCCGACACCATGCATCCAACCTGGGGATGCAGCAGAGTCGAGCCCCTGAGGCAGCCTGGAGCTCAGAGCTCCAGAGGGGGGGTGAGCGATGGACTGCTGCCCCCCGCGTCTAGAGGCGAACCCGCAGGCCGGAGGAACCGTCCGCCCGAACACCAGCTAAGCTGGCCGGCGGGGGCCCTCCGATGGCGGGTCACGTTTGCCAATCGGTCAGGGTGGGTGTGATGTGTGGGTCCGTGTTGCACTGCTGCCTGCCCGACACCATGCATCCAACCTGGGGATGCAGCAGAGTCGAGCCCCTGAGGCAGCCTGGAGCTCAGAGCTCCAGAGGGGGGGTGAGCGATGGACTGCTGCCTGCCCGACACCATGCATCCAACCTGGGGATGCAGCAGAGCCGAGCCCCTGAGGCAGCCTGGAGCTCAGAGCTCCAGAGGGGGGGTGAGCGATGGACTGCTGCCTGCCCGACACCATGCATCCAACCTGGGGATGCAGCAGAGCCGAGCCCCTGAGGCAGCCTGGAGCTCCATGTGCGAGCTCCAGAGGGGGCTGCGATAGACTGCTGCGGGCCCGACACCCTGCACCCGAGCTGGGGCTGCAGCAGAGTCGAGCCCCGGAGGGCAGCCTGGAGCCTCCGTGAGCTCCGTGCAGGGGGCCTACCACCCCTGCAAACCTCCCCGCGGAGGTCTCACCTACGGTCGGATCCGTTCTGTGCACTGCCCGGGCCCTCCGTCCTGGAGGTCCCAGTAGCCGAAAACCAGGTTTCTATATTCCCGGAGGCACTACTTTGCAATTCCCCCCAGCACCGTGTTACACCAGAGAGGCTACAGCCTCTCTGGTGTCAGCACTTAGAAACTTTTTGGAATACCCTGGGCAAGGCCAGGAATACCCTGTGCCAGGCCAGGAGTACCCTGTGCCAGGCCAGGAGTACCCTGGGTAAGGATTACCCTGTGCCAGGCCAGGATTACCCTGTGCCAGGCCAGGAGTACCCTGGGGAAGGATTACCCTGTGCCAGCCGAAAATCTTCTAAGTGCTGACACCAGAGAGGCTGAATAGCGCAGTGAGTCACTGCGCTTTTAGCCTCTCTGGTGTCAGCACTTAGAAAAAAAACCAAAAAAAAAATTTTTTTTTTTTTTTTTGGTTTTTTTTCTAAGTGCTGACACCAGAGAGGCTGTTACAGCACAGTGACTCCCAGCGCTTTTAGCCTCTCTGGTGTCAACACTTAGAAAATTTTCGGCTTGCTCATGGGAAGACGCTTCCTACCTACCCGATGGCACTACTTTGCAATTCCCCCCAGCACCGTGTACACCAGAGAGGCTGTTATAGCGCTGGCAGTCACAGTGCTCAACACTTAGAAGATTTTTGACCTGTTTTCCAACTTTTTCTACCCGACTTTGGTGCGCCCTGGGCGGGGTACAACAGGCAGGCATGGACCCCCCACTGCCTGGGGCTTCCCAAGCTGGGGCCCGCGGCCCTCTGGCTGGACGCCGGTGACCAAGTCGGGGTCCCCAGGCCCAGTGCACCCCTGGGCGGGATACAACACCCAGGCATGGACCCTCACTGCCTGGAGCTCACTGGGGAGTCCAAAGCTGGGGCCCGCGGCCCTCTGGCTGGACGCCGAGGACCAAGTCGGGGTCCCCAGGCCCAGTGCACCCCTGGGCGGGATACAACACCCAGGCATGGACCCTCACTGCCTGGAGCTCACTGGGGAGTCCCAAGCTGGGGCCCGCGGCCCTCTGGCTGGACGCCGGTCACCAAGTCGGGGTCCCCAGGCCCAGTGCACCACAACACCCAGGCATGGACCCTCACTGCCTGGAGCTCACTGGGGAGTCCAAAGCTGGGGCCCGCGGACCTCTGGCTGGACGCCGGTCACCAAGTCGGGGTCCCCAGGCCCAGTGCACCACAACACCCAGGCATGGACCCTCACTGCCTGGAGCTCACTGGGGAGTCCAAAGCTGGGGCCCGCGGACCTCTGGCTGGACGCCGGTCACCAAGTCGGGGTCCCCAGGCCCAGTGCACCCCTGGGCGGGATACAACACCCAGGCATGGACCCTCACTGCCTGGAGCTCACTGGGGAGTCCAAAGCTGGGGCCCGCGGCCCTCTGGCTGGACGCCGAGGACCAAGTCGGGGTCCCCAGGCCCAGTGCACCCCTGGGCGGGATACAACACCCAGGCAAGCTCCCCTACCTCCACACTGCCTCTGCCCAGGCTAAGAGCCCCTATCTCGGGTACCATAGACCCAGGCAGGTCCCCTTACCTCCACACTGCCTCTGCCCAGGCTAAGAGCCCCCATCTCGGGTACCAT
>NW_028151550.1:27500-30000 GCF_964638095.1 Poromitra crassiceps | reverse complement strand
AGCGATGGACTGCTGCCCGCCCGACACCCTGCATCCAACCTGGGGATGCAGCAGAGTCGAGCCCCTGAGGCAGCCTGGAGCTCCATGTGCGAGCTCCAGAGCGGGCGTGATGGACTGCTGCCTGCCCGACACCGTGCATCCAACCTGGGGATGCAGCAGAGTCGAGCCCCTGAGGCAGCCTGGAGCTCCATGTGCGAGCTCCAGAGCGGGCGTGATGGACTGCTGCCTGCCCGACACCGTGCATCCAACCTGGGGATGCAGCAGAGTCGAGCCCCTGAGGCAGCCTGGAGCTCCATGTGCGAGCTCCAGAGCGGGCGTGATGGACTGCTGCCTGCCCGACACCGTGCATCCAACCTGGGGATGCAGCAGAGTCGAGCCCCTGAGGCAGCCTGGAGCTCCATGTGCGAGCTCCAGAGCGGGCGTGATGGACTGCTGCCTGCCCGACACCGTGCATCCAACCTGGGGATGCAGCAGAGTCGAGCCCCTGAGGCAGCCTGGAGCTCCATGTGCGAGCTCCAGAGCGGGCGTGATGGACTGCTGCCTGCCCGACACCGTGCATCCAACCTGGGGATGCAGCAGAGTCGAGCCCCTGAGGCAGCCTGGAGCTCCATGTGCGAGCTCCAGAGCGGGCGTGATGGACTGCTGCCTGCCCGACACCGTGCATCCAACCTGGGGATGCAGCAGAGTCGAGCCCCTGAGGCAGCCTGGAGCTCCATGTGCGAGCTCCAGAGCGGGCGTGATGGACTGCTGCCTGCCCGACACCGTGCATCCAACCTGGGGATGCAGCAGAGTCGAGCCCCTGAGGCAGCCTGGAGCTCCATGTGCGAGCTCCAGAGCGGGCGTGATGGACTGCTGCGGGCCCGACACCCTGCACCCGAGCTGGGGCTGCAGCAGAGTCGAGCCCCGGAGGGGCAGCCTGGAGCTCCGTGAGCTCCGTGCAGGGGGCCTACCACCCCTGCAAACCTCCCCGCGGAGGTCTCACCTACGGTCGGATCCGTTCTGTGCACTGCCCGGCCCTCCGTCCTGGAGGTCCCAGTAGCCGAAAACCAGGTTTCTACTTTCACGGAGGCACTACTTTGCAATTCCCCCCAGCACCGTGTTAGACCAGAGAGGCTAAAGCCGCAAGCGCTGGCAGTCACTGTGCTTTTAGCCTCTCTGGTGTCAACACTTGCCCAGGGTATTCCTTGCCCAGGGTATTCCTGCAACACTTAGAAGATTTTCGGCTGGCACAGGGTAATCCTTCTGACAGAGTGTTGACACCAGAGAGGCTGAGAGCACAGTGACTCCCAGCGCTCCCTGCCTGTCTGGTGTACAGGGTGCTGGGGGGAATTGCAAAGTAGTATCTGCCCGAAAGTACAAAGCGTCTGCCCCTGGGCGTCCCACCAGAGACCCAGGCAGCTCCTCAGAGCCGAGAACCAGAGGGGTGAGCGATGGACTGCTGCCCGCCCGACACCCTGCATCCAACCTGGGGATGCAGCAGAGTCGAGCCCCTGAGGCAGCCTGGAGCTCAGAGCTCCAGAGGGGGGGTGAGCGATGGACTGCTGCCTGCCCGACACCATGCATCCAACCTGGGGATGCAGCAGAGTCGAGCCCCTGAGGCAGCCTGGAGCTCAGAGCTCCAGAGGGGGGGTGAGCGATGGACTGCTGCCCCCCGCGTCTAGAGGCGAACCCGCAGGCCGGAGGAACCGTCCGCCCGAACACCAGCTAAGCTGGCCGGCGGGGGCCCTCCGATGGCGGGTCACGTTTGCCAATCGGTCAGGGTGGGTGTGATGTGTGGGTCCGTGTTGCACTGCTGCCTGCCCGACACCATGCATCCAACCTGGGGATGCAGCAGAGTCGAGCCCCTGAGGCAGCCTGGAGCTCAGAGCTCCAGAGGGGGGGTGAGCGATGGACTGCTGCCTGCCCGACACCATGCATCCAACCTGGGGATGCAGCAGAGCCGAGCCCCTGAGGCAGCCTGGAGCTCAGAGCTCCAGAGGGGGGGTGAGCGATGGACTGCTGCCTGCCCGACACCATGCATCCAACCTGGGGATGCAGCAGAGCCGAGCCCCTGAGGCAGCCTGGAGCTCCATGTGCGAGCTCCAGAGGGGGCTGCGATAGACTGCTGCGGGCCCGACACCCTGCACCCGAGCTGGGGCTGCAGCAGAGTCGAGCCCCGGAGGGCAGCCTGGAGCCTCCGTGAGCTCCGTGCAGGGGGCCTACCACCCCTGCAAACCTCCCCGCGGAGGTCTCACCTACGGTCGGATCCGTTCTGTGCACTGCCCGGGCCCTCCGTCCTGGAGGTCCCAGTAGCCGAAAACCAGGTTTCTATATTCCCGGAGGCACTACTTTGCAATTCCCCCCAGCACCGTGTTACACCAGAGAGGCTACAGCCTCTCTGGTGTCAGCACTTAGAAACTTTTTGGAATACCCTGGGCAAGGCCAGGAATACCCTGTGCCAGGCCAGGAGTACCCTGTGCCAGGCCAGGAGTACCCTGGGTAAGGATTACCCTGTGCCAGG
>NW_028151550.1:12500-15000 GCF_964638095.1 Poromitra crassiceps | reverse complement strand
TGGAGCTCAGAGCTCCAGAGGGGGGGTGAGCGATGGACTGCTGCCTGCCCGACACCATGCATCCAACCTGGGGATGCAGCAGAGTCGAGCCCCTGAGGCAGCCTGGAGCTCAGAGCTCCAGAGGGGGGGTGAGCGATGGACTGCTGCCCCCCGCGTCTAGAGGCGAACCCGCAGGCCGGAGGAACCGTCCGCCCGAACACCAGCTAAGCTGGCCGGCGGGGGCCCTCCGATGGCGGGTCACGTTTGCCAATCGGTCAGGGTGGGTGTGATGTGTGGGTCCGTGTTGCACTGCTGCCTGCCCGACACCATGCATCCAACCTGGGGATGCAGCAGAGTCGAGCCCCTGAGGCAGCCTGGAGCTCAGAGCTCCAGAGGGGGGGTGAGCGATGGACTGCTGCCTGCCCGACACCATGCATCCAACCTGGGGATGCAGCAGAGCCGAGCCCCTGAGGCAGCCTGGAGCTCAGAGCTCCAGAGGGGGGGTGAGCGATGGACTGCTGCCTGCCCGACACCATGCATCCAACCTGGGGATGCAGCAGAGCCGAGCCCCTGAGGCAGCCTGGAGCTCCATGTGCGAGCTCCAGAGGGGGCTGCGATAGACTGCTGCGGGCCCGACACCCTGCACCCGAGCTGGGGCTGCAGCAGAGTCGAGCCCCGGAGGGCAGCCTGGAGCCTCCGTGAGCTCCGTGCAGGGGGCCTACCACCCCTGCAAACCTCCCCGCGGAGGTCTCACCTACGGTCGGATCCGTTCTGTGCACTGCCCGGGCCCTCCGTCCTGGAGGTCCCAGTAGCCGAAAACCAGGTTTCTATATTCCCGGAGGCACTACTTTGCAATTCCCCCCAGCACCGTGTTACACCAGAGAGGCTACAGCCTCTCTGGTGTCAGCACTTAGAAACTTTTTGGAATACCCTGGGCAAGGCCAGGAATACCCTGTGCCAGGCCAGGAGTACCCTGTGCCAGGCCAGGAGTACCCTGGGTAAGGATTACCCTGTGCCAGGCCAGGATTACCCTGTGCCAGGCCAGGAGTACCCTGGGGAAGGATTACCCTGTGCCAGCCGAAAATCTTCTAAGTGCTGACACCAGAGAGGCTGAATAGCGCAGTGAGTCACTGCGCTTTTAGCCTCTCTGGTGTCAGCACTTAGAAAAAAAACCAAAAAAAAAATTTTTTTTTTTTTTTTTGGTTTTTTTTCTAAGTGCTGACACCAGAGAGGCTGTTACAGCACAGTGACTCCCAGCGCTTTTAGCCTCTCTGGTGTCAACACTTAGAAAATTTTCGGCTTGCTCATGGGAAGACGCTTCCTACCTACCCGATGGCACTACTTTGCAATTCCCCCCAGCACCGTGTACACCAGAGAGGCTGTTATAGCGCTGGCAGTCACAGTGCTCAACACTTAGAAGATTTTTGACCTGTTTTCCAACTTTTTCTACCCGACTTTGGTGCGCCCTGGGCGGGGTACAACAGGCAGGCATGGACCCCCCACTGCCTGGGGCTTCCCAAGCTGGGGCCCGCGGCCCTCTGGCTGGACGCCGGTGACCAAGTCGGGGTCCCCAGGCCCAGTGCACCCCTGGGCGGGATACAACACCCAGGCATGGACCCTCACTGCCTGGAGCTCACTGGGGAGTCCAAAGCTGGGGCCCGCGGCCCTCTGGCTGGACGCCGAGGACCAAGTCGGGGTCCCCAGGCCCAGTGCACCCCTGGGCGGGATACAACACCCAGGCATGGACCCTCACTGCCTGGAGCTCACTGGGGAGTCCCAAGCTGGGGCCCGCGGCCCTCTGGCTGGACGCCGGTCACCAAGTCGGGGTCCCCAGGCCCAGTGCACCACAACACCCAGGCATGGACCCTCACTGCCTGGAGCTCACTGGGGAGTCCAAAGCTGGGGCCCGCGGACCTCTGGCTGGACGCCGGTCACCAAGTCGGGGTCCCCAGGCCCAGTGCACCACAACACCCAGGCATGGACCCTCACTGCCTGGAGCTCACTGGGGAGTCCAAAGCTGGGGCCCGCGGACCTCTGGCTGGACGCCGGTCACCAAGTCGGGGTCCCCAGGCCCAGTGCACCCCTGGGCGGGATACAACACCCAGGCATGGACCCTCACTGCCTGGAGCTCACTGGGGAGTCCAAAGCTGGGGCCCGCGGCCCTCTGGCTGGACGCCGAGGACCAAGTCGGGGTCCCCAGGCCCAGTGCACCCCTGGGCGGGATACAACACCCAGGCAAGCCCCCCTACCTCCACACTGCCTCTGCCCAGGCTAAGAGCCCCTATCTCGGGTACCATAGACCCAGGCAGGTCCCCTTACCTCCACACTGCCTCTGCCCAGGCTAAGAGCCCCTATCTCGGGTACCATAGACCCAGGCAGGTCCCCTTACCTCCACACTGCCTCTGCCCAGGCTAAGAGCCCCTATCTCGGGTACCACAGACCCAGGCAGGTCCCCTTACCTCCACACTGCCTCTGCCCAGGCTAAGAGCCCCTATCTCGGGTACCAGACACCCAGGCCAGC
>NW_028151550.1:0-2500 GCF_964638095.1 Poromitra crassiceps | reverse complement strand
CCATGTGCGAGCTCCAGAGCGGGCGTGATGGACTGCTGCCTGCCCGACACCGTGCATCCAACCTGGGGATGCAGCAGAGTCGAGCCCCTGAGGCAGCCTGGAGCTCCATGTGCGAGCTCCAGAGCGGGCGTGATGGACTGCTGCCTGCCCGACACCGTGCATCCAACCTGGGGATGCAGCAGAGTCGAGCCCCTGAGGCAGCCTGGAGCTCCATGTGCGAGCTCCAGAGCGGGCGTGATGGACTGCTGCCTGCCCGACACCGTGCATCCAACCTGGGGATGCAGCAGAGTCGAGCCCCTGAGGCAGCCTGGAGCTCCATGTGCGAGCTCCAGAGCGGGCGTGATGGACTGCTGCGGGCCCGACACCCTGCACCCGAGCTGGGGCTGCAGCAGAGTCGAGCCCCGGAGGGGCAGCCTGGAGCTCCGTGAGCTCCGTGCAGGGGGCCTACCACCCCTGCAAACCTCCCCGCGGAGGTCTCACCTACGGTCGGATCCGTTCTGTGCACTGCCCGGCCCTCCGTCCTGGAGGTCCCAGTAGCCGAAAACCAGGTTTCTACTTTCACGGAGGCACTACTTTGCAATTCCCCCCAGCACCGTGTTAGACCAGAGAGGCTAAAGCCGCAAGCGCTGGCAGTCACTGTGCTTTTAGCCTCTCTGGTGTCAACACTTGCCCAGGGTATTCCTTGCCCAGGGTATTCCTGCAACACTTAGAAGATTTTCGGCTGGCACAGGGTAATCCTTCTGACAGAGTGTTGACACCAGAGAGGCTGAGAGCACAGTGACTCCCAGCGCTCCCTGCCTGTCTGGTGTACAGGGTGCTGGGGGGAATTGCAAAGTAGTATCTGCCCGAAAGTACAAAGCGTCTGCCCCTGGGCGTCCCACCAGAGACCCAGGCAGCTCCTCAGAGCCGAGAACCAGAGGGGTGAGCGATGGACTGCTGCCCGCCCGACACCCTGCATCCAACCTGGGGATGCAGCAGAGTCGAGCCCCTGAGGCAGCCTGGAGCTCAGAGCTCCAGAGGGGGGGTGAGCGATGGACTGCTGCCTGCCCGACACCATGCATCCAACCTGGGGATGCAGCAGAGTCGAGCCCCTGAGGCAGCCTGGAGCTCAGAGCTCCAGAGGGGGGGTGAGCGATGGACTGCTGCCCCCCGCGTCTAGAGGCGAACCCGCAGGCCGGAGGAACCGTCCGCCCGAACACCAGCTAAGCTGGCCGGCGGGGGCCCTCCGATGGCGGGTCACGTTTGCCAATCGGTCAGGGTGGGTGTGATGTGTGGGTCCGTGTTGCACTGCTGCCTGCCCGACACCATGCATCCAACCTGGGGATGCAGCAGAGTCGAGCCCCTGAGGCAGCCTGGAGCTCAGAGCTCCAGAGGGGGGGTGAGCGATGGACTGCTGCCTGCCCGACACCATGCATCCAACCTGGGGATGCAGCAGAGCCGAGCCCCTGAGGCAGCCTGGAGCTCAGAGCTCCAGAGGGGGGGTGAGCGATGGACTGCTGCCTGCCCGACACCATGCATCCAACCTGGGGATGCAGCAGAGCCGAGCCCCTGAGGCAGCCTGGAGCTCCATGTGCGAGCTCCAGAGGGGGCTGCGATAGACTGCTGCGGGCCCGACACCCTGCACCCGAGCTGGGGCTGCAGCAGAGTCGAGCCCCGGAGGGCAGCCTGGAGCCTCCGTGAGCTCCGTGCAGGGGGCCTACCACCCCTGCAAACCTCCCCGCGGAGGTCTCACCTACGGTCGGATCCGTTCTGTGCACTGCCCGGGCCCTCCGTCCTGGAGGTCCCAGTAGCCGAAAACCAGGTTTCTATATTCCCGGAGGCACTACTTTGCAATTCCCCCCAGCACCGTGTTACACCAGAGAGGCTACAGCCTCTCTGGTGTCAGCACTTAGAAACTTTTTGGAATACCCTGGGCAAGGCCAGGAATACCCTGTGCCAGGCCAGGAGTACCCTGTGCCAGGCCAGGAGTACCCTGGGTAAGGATTACCCTGTGCCAGGCCAGGATTACCCTGTGCCAGGCCAGGAGTACCCTGGGGAAGGATTACCCTGTGCCAGCCGAAAATCTTCTAAGTGCTGACACCAGAGAGGCTGAATAGCGCAGTGAGTCACTGCGCTTTTAGCCTCTCTGGTGTCAGCACTTAGAAAAAAAACCAAAAAAAAAATTTTTTTTTTTTTTTTTGGTTTTTTTTCTAAGTGCTGACACCAGAGAGGCTGTTACAGCACAGTGACTCCCAGCGCTTTTAGCCTCTCTGGTGTCAACACTTAGAAAATTTTCGGCTTGCTCATGGGAAGACGCTTCCTACCTACCCGATGGCACTACTTTGCAATTCCCCCCAGCACCGTGTACACCAGAGAGGCTGTTATAGCGCTGGCAGTCACAGTGCTCAACACTTAGAAGATTTTTGACCTGTTTTCCAACTTTTTCTACCCGACTTTGGTGCGCCCTGGGCGGGGTACAACAGGCAGGCATGGACCCCCCACTGCCTGGGGCTTCCCAAGC
>NW_028151551.1:0-59592 GCF_964638095.1 Poromitra crassiceps | reverse complement strand
TAATGGGGAGTCCTGGTGGCTCACCTGGTACAGTAGAACACATACCACATAAGGCTTAGTCCGCGCGGCTGACCCGGGTTCGAATGCGACCCGCGGTCCCCTGCTGCGTGCCATCCCCTCTCTCTCTCCCCACCTTTCAGTCTGCCTACTGTCCTGTTGAATAAAGGCAGAAAATGCCCCAAAAATTATCGAATATATATATATATATATATATAGTTGCAATTGTTTGCCCATTCGCCAAGCCCTACCTGTGACTTCTCACATGTGGCTTGGACTTACTGTAAACTGAACATTTAGCCCACTTCGTAGAAAATACAGAGATGTATATTGTGTTCTGCCCTTCAGCCCAGAAAGACCAAGATATGATTTTATCGCCCATACCTATAGTGTTAACTCATGTAAATCTATTGTTTCTCCAGTTACTTTGTTATGATTGTTAAATGTATGGGGAAGCTCTCCCACAGAGTTCTGCTATTGCTGCGTAAGACTACTGTAACGAGCGTCCATTTCTTTCCCCCAGCTTTCATAACATTACTCTTCAAGGTGTGTGGAGGAATAGAATAACTTTAAGAAAGATATGACTAAAACATGACCACCTGCATTCAATTTGACCGGCGAACATCCCATGAATTCCAGTCTTAAAGAAATTAAGGTGTATCGTAAGAAGTGCATTATTTAGTAGATTTGACATGGCTGCCACCTATTCGCAGCGAGAATTAATACCGCCTGTGGAAACTAAAGCAAGAAGAAATCTACTGATAATCATTAATTCTTGCAGCCTATTTCTAGTCCTCCTCTTAAGCCTATTTAAAGAGCATTAGGTATTATGAATGTGAGGTGGTCTAAATTTACCCCTGTGATATCTATCTTCATCTGACTACATTAGTATACTTTTCCAGGCTCTGCTATAGCTCCTCACTCGCTATTTAAATCACATTACATGACTCTGAAATCCAGACTCATCTGTTTTGCTCGCAGTTCTCGCAAGTCATTTTGTTTTTCCCACAAGGAGTAATCCCGCCATAACGTTTTACTGTAGCTGCGATCAAATTGAACCACCTGAAAAATGTTGATCCCAAAAGAGAAAAGAACATGACTGTATTTGCCTAAACGGGTGAAAGGCACCCGTAAGTAGTAGTGACTTCAAGAAATGAATTATGTATACCCTAAAGAGAACTAATTTGGGAATTAAGTAGGATAAGTAGCAGTCCATTTTGTGCCTGTTAGGGGCCCCTCAGAACTGCAGTGGCTGCATTAGGGAGAGCTAATGGGCGCGGGGAGGGGGCCGGGTGGGGTGGCGAGGGGATTGGGTGGTGGGTGGTTGGGTGGGTGTGGGTCGGGGTTGGGGGTGGGGGAGTTGGGCCCTTTGCCGCCGAAGGTCTCCGGGCGCGGTGACAGATGGTCGGCCACCTCGCTGGGTGGCTGTGGCTACACGGTCTGTGGTGCGGCTGATCCGCGGCGTCCACAGCGTTAGCAGAGATCAAACGACATTGTGGAAGGTGAAGAGGCGTGCGGCGCGCCAGGCCAATGCCGTGACACCCGGGGGAAGAAGAGATTTGGGTTCCCGAAGGCCGGTGCCAATACTGATATTTTTAGACTCGAGTCATCGCCGATAGCCAATGTTCAATATCTTTCATTTGGACTGTTTTCGTACCAAATTGTTCGTCTTTCTCCCCTGGATTTTATTCCTGTCACGGTGGAAATGCCACTGAAACAACATTTAGTGGGAGGGTAGTGAACTAATTTATACATAGAACTACATTATAACTGTTAAAAAACGGGAGAGGAATGTCCATCACAGACAGTGGAAGACATGATGACTGGCCAATATCCGATAATCAATAAAAGGTCCATTTCTGCTCAATAAATCAGTCTAGATCTGGGAGACATGGCTATAGCTGTTGTGTTGTTTGACAGATTACAGTTTGAACTTACAAATGGAGTGCCGAGCCGCGCACTGGCAGCTAGTTTGCACCATGTGCTGAGTGTGAGTGTGTCCTGTCTGTCAGGAGGGTTTTACCTCATTTCCATCATGACGCAAGGCAAATCAAAATAGCTTATTATCACTGATAAATAAAAAGAGAGATGAGACATAATCCAGTCCTTTCTAAGCAAGGAAGGATGATGTCCAACCAACATCTCCTCACTGATGTGTTGATGCTGGAGAGCTGAAGGCATCACGCTGAAGTGAAAGGACAAGCTTTCATTAACCAGGGGGGAAACAAAAACACTGCAATTGTTTGGTTTCAAGGAATAGTCCACCTAAAAATGAAAGTTCTGTCCTCATCTCGCCCTCATGCCAGTTCCTCGTGAGTTCCAACAAAATCCTTCCATAATTTAGTGCAAATCTGAACTACAGCTGATTGATTTGCAACAATAATGGTGTATATGTCTTTCTAATAATAATAATTAAAGCGTTACCATAATGAATAATAATAATAATAATTATTATTATTATTATTATTATATGTCTTTCTATTCACAGTGTGATTGTTTTGGAACGAGTCACAGCAGAAACGCCAGCACACAAAAAAGTCCTTTTAGAGGTTTTAATACCTTAGTCTGGGTAGGGCATGCATGGCCTGTTGCCTCTACCTAGACTAAGGTATTAAGACCTTTAAAAGGACTTTTTTGTGTGCTGGTGTTTCTGCTGTGACTTGATATTGCATTTGCCCTGCACCGAAGTTGTATATATATAATGTGCTCGCTGTTCACTTTTTCCATTGTTTTGGAACGAGCCTGGACTTCTACTGCTGTATTTGTAAAGCGTCTGGAGATAACTCTTGTTATGATTTAGCACTATATAACACGTCCCCGTTGACTTCAGTTGTTTTCGTGAAGGCTGCTACAAAGATGTGTGCTGGAAACCTCCCTATCTTTATACCAAATTTAAGAAATTTGACCTGTATTCCATTTGGCATGAGGGTGAGTAGATGGTGACAGAACTTTCATTTTTGTGTGAACTTCCTTTAAGTAATACACTGACTGAGCAATGTGTGAACTGTGAAGTAAAGAAAAATGGCCAACCACTCCAACATTGCAAATGAGGAATTTTCATAATAACGCTGGACATACTGTAGTACACAATAACACTAACACTAATAATAACAACACTAATAATTACTCATCTAACGTAGCAACATTTTGACAGACACAGCAGAGGGAAAAAAGTCTTTACTAGTGTCTGTGAAACAATAGACATGATAAATCCCCATTCAAAACAAGCATCAATTCCACACCACCAATGCCCCGCGGGGCATGGAAGATGGGCCCATCAGACGATTACCCCGCCTTACATTCCCAGTGATCGGATTAGCCGATTCCCACAGTCTAGTCTGAAACTACTCCCGACCCGCAGCTCCGGAGAGCATCTCAATATCCAATTTCACAGCTTTCCAAACCTGGATCAGGGAGGCTATTTATTACTGTCATAGGGCTTTGTGTCGGCCCCCTTTGTATTTCAGAGCAGAAAGATGATCAACAAGAGCAGAGTGTAATGAGTGTGGAGAGGTGGCGTTGCCTGCAACCCCGAAACACAGCCTGCTAAATTAGACCCTGATGCTAGTTTCAGCAGTCAGAAACACAGCCTGCTAAATTAGACCCTGATGCTTGTTTCAGCAGTCAGAAACACGACCTGCTAAATTAGACCCTGATGCTTGTTTCAGCAGTCAGAAACACAGCCTGCTAAATTAGACCCTGATGCTAGTTTCAGCAGTCAGAAACACAGCCTGCTAAATTAGACCCTGACGCTTGTTTCAGCAGTCAGAAACACAGCCTGCTAAATTAGACCCTGATGCTTGTTTCAGCAGTCAGAAACACAGCCTGCTAAATTAGACCCTGATGCTTGTTTCAGCAGTCAGAAACACGACCTGCTAAATTAGACCCTGATGCTAGTTTCAGCAGTCAGAAACACAGCCTGCTAAATTAGACCCTGATGCTAGTTTCAGCAGTCAGAAACACAACCTGCTAAATTAGACCCTGATGCTTGTTTCAGCAGTCAGAAACACAACCTGCTAAATTAGACCCTGATGCTTGTTTCAGCAGTCAGAAACACAGCCTGCTAAATTAGACCCTGATGCTTGTTTCAGCAGTCACAGCCTGCTAAATTAGACCCTGACGCTTGTTTCAGCAGTCAGAAACACGACCTGCTAAATTAGACCCTGATGCTAGTTTCAGCAGTCAGAAACACAGCCTGCTAAATTAGACCCTGATGCTTGTTTCAGCAGTCAGAAACACAGCCTGCTAAATTAGACCCTGATGCTAGTTTCAGCAGTCAGAAACACAACCTGCTAAATTAGACCCTGATGCTTGTT
The DNA here is from genome assembly GCF_964638095.1 of Poromitra crassiceps. NCBI lineage: Eukaryota > Metazoa > Chordata > Actinopteri > Beryciformes > Melamphaidae > Poromitra > Poromitra crassiceps. The sequence continues at coordinate 55,279 of NW_028151551.1, read as the reverse complement.
TCAGCATCAGAAACACAGCCTGCTAAATTAGACCCTGATGCTAGTTTCAGCAGTCAGAAACACAACCTGCTAAATTAGACCCTGATGCTTGTTTCAGCAGTCAGAAACACAACCTGCTAAATTAGACCCTGATGCTAGTTTCAGCAGTCAGAAACACGACCTGCTAAATTAGACCCTGATGCTTGTTTCAGCAGTCAGAAACACGACCTGCTAAATTAGACCCTGATGCTTGTTTCAGCAGTCAGAAACACAGCCTGCTAAATTAGACCCTGATGCTTGTTTCAGCAGTCAGAAACACGACCTGCTAAATTAGACCCTGATGCTAGTTTCAGCAGTCAGAAACACGACCTGCTAAATTAGACCCTGATGCTTGTTTCAGCAGTCAGAAACACAGCCTGCTAAATTAGACCCTGATGCTAGTTTCAGCAGTCAGAAACACAGCCTGCTAAATTAGACCCTGATGCTTGTTTCAGCAGTCAGAAACACAGCCTGCTAAATTAGACCCTGATGCTTGTTTCAGCAGTCAGAAACACGACCTGCTAAATTAGACCCTGATGCTAGTTTCAGCAGTCAGAAACACAGCCTGCTAAATTAGACCCTGATGCTTGTTTCAGCAGTCACAGCCTGCTAAATTAGACCCTGATGCTTGTTTCAGCAGTCAGAAACACAACCTGCTAAATTAGACCCTGACGCTTGTTTCAGCAGTCAGAAACACAACCTGCTAAATTAGACCCTGATGCTAGTTTCAGCAGTCAGAAACACAGCCTGCTAAATTAGACCCTGATGCTAGTTTCAGCAGTCAGAAACACAACCTGCTAAATTAGACCCTGATGCTAGTTTCAGCAGTCAGAAACACAGCCTGCTAAATTAGACCCTGATGCTTGTTTCAGCAGTCAGAAACACAACCTGCTAAATTAGACCCTGATGCTAGTTTCAGCAGTCAGAAACACAGCCTGCTAAATTAGACCCTGATGCTAGTTTCAGCAGTCAGAAACACAGCCTGCTAAATTAGACCCTGATGCTTGTTTCAGCAGTCAGAAACACGACCTGCTAAATTAGACCCTGACGCTTGTTTCAGCAGTCAGAAACACAACCTGCTAAATTAGACCCTGATGCTTGTTTCAGCAGTCAGAAACACAGCCTGCTAAATTAGACCCTGACGCTTGTTTCAGCAGTCAGAAACACAGCCTGCTAAATTAGACCCTGATGCTAGTTTCAGCAGTCAGAAACTCAGCCTGCTAAATTAGACCCTGATGCTAGTTTCAGCAGTCAGAAACACAGCCTGCTAAATTAGACCCTGACACTTGTTTCAGCAGTCAGAAACACAGCCTGCTAAATTAGACCCTGATGCTAGTTTCAGCAGTCAGAAACACAGCCTGCTAAATTAGACCCTGACGCTTGTTTCAGCAGTCAGAAACACAGCCTGCTAAATTAGACCCTGATGCTTGTTTCAGCAGTCAGAAACACAGCCTGCTAAATTAGACCCTGATGCTAGTTTCAGCAGTCAGAAACACAGCCTGCTAAATTAGACCCTGATGCTTGTTTCAGCAGTCAGAAACACGACCTGCTAAATTAGACCCTGATGCTAGTTTCAGCAGTCAGAAACACGACCTGCTAAATTAGACCCTGATGCTAGTTTCAGCAGTCAGAAACACGACCTGCTAAATTAGACCCTGATGCTTGTTTCAGCAGTCAGAAACACGACCTGCTAAATTAGACCCTGATGCTTGTTTCAGCAGTCAGAAACACAGCCTGCTAAATTAGACCCTGATGCTTGTTTCAGCAGTCAGAAACACAGCCTGCTAAATTAGACCCTGATGCTTGTTTCAGCAGTCAGAAACACGACCTGCTAAATTAGACCCTGATGCTAGTTTCAGCAGTCAGAAACACGACCTGCTAAATTAGACCCTGATGCTTGTTTCAGCAGTCAGAAACACAGCCTGCTAAATTAGACCCTGATGCTAGTTTCAGCAGTCAGAAACACAGCCTGCTAAATTAGACCCTGATGCTTGTTTCAGCAGTCAGAAACACAGCCTGCTAAATTAGACCCTGATGCTTGTTTCAGCAGTCAGAAACACGACCTGCTAAATTAGACCCTGATGCTAGTTTCAGCAGTCAGAAACACAGCCTGCTAAATTAGACCCTGATGCTAGTTTCAGCAGTCAGAAACACAGCCTGCTAAATTAGACCCTGATGCTTGTTTCAGCAGTCAGAAACACAACCTGCTAAATTAGACCCTGACGCTTGTTTCAGCAGTCAGAAACACAACCTGCTAAATTAGACCCTGATGCTAGTTTCAGCAGTCAGAAACACAGCCTGCTAAATTAGACCCTGATGCTAGTTTCAGCAGTCAGAAACACAACCTGCTAAATTAGACCCTGATGCTAGTTTCAGCCGTCAGAAACACAGCCTGCTAAATTAGACCCTGATGCTTGTTTCAGCAGTCAGAAACACAACCTGCTAAATTAGACCCTGATGCTAGTTTCAGCAGTCAGAAACACAGCCTGCTAAATTAGACCCTGATGCTAGTTTCAGCAGTCAGAAACACAGCCTGCTAAATTAGACCCTGATGCTTGTTTCAGCAGTCAGAAACACGACCTGCTAAATTAGACCCTGACGCTTGTTTCAGCAGTCAGAAACACAACCTGCTAAATTAGACCCTGATGCTTGTTTCAGCAGTCAGAAACACAGCCTGCTAAATTAGACCCTGATGCTTGTTTCAGCAGTCAGAAACACAGCCTGCTAAATTAGACCCTGATGCTAGTTTCAGCAGTCAGAAACTCAGCCTGCTAAATTAGACCCTGATGCTAGTTTCAGCAGTCAGAAACACAGCCTGCTAAATTAGACCCTGACACTTGTTTCAGCAGTCAGAAACACAGCCTGCTAAATTAGACCCTGATGCTAGTTTCAGCAGTCAGAAACACAGCCTGCTAAATTAGACCCTGACGCTTGTTTCAGCAGTCAGAAACACAGCCTGCTAAATTAGACCCTGATGCTTGTTTCAGCAGTCAGAAACACAGCCTGCTAAATTAGACCCTGATGCTAGTTTCAGCAGTCAGAAACACAGCCTGCTAAATTAGACCCTGATGCTTGTTTCAGCAGTCAGAAACACGACCTGCTAAATTAGACCCTGATGCTAGTTTCAGCAGTCAGAAACACGACCTGCTAAATTAGACCCTGATGCTAGTTTCAGCAGTCAGAAACACGACCTGCTAAATTAGACCCTGATGCTTGTTTCAGCAGTCAGAAACACGACCTGCTAAATTAGACCCTGATGCTTGTTTCAGCAGTCAGAAACACAGCCTGCTAAATTAGACCCTGATGCTTGTTTCAGCAGTCAGAAACACGACCTGCTAAATTAGACCCTGATGCTAGTTTCAGCAGTCAGAAACACGACCTGCTAAAGTAGACCCTGATGCTTGTTTCAGCAGTCAGAAACACAGCCTGCTAAATTAGACCCTGATGCTAGTTTCAGCAGTCAGAAACACAGCCTGCTAAATTAGACCCTGATGCTTGTTTCAGCAGTCAGAAACACAGCCTGCTAAATTAGACCCTGATGCTTGTTTCAGCAGTCAGAAACACGACCTGCTAAATTAGACCCTGATGCTAGTTTCAGCAGTCAGAAACACAGCCTGCTAAATTAGACCCTGATGCTTGTTTCAGCAGTCAGAAACACAACCTGCTAAATTAGACCCTGACGCTTGTTTCAGCAGTCAGAAACACAACCTGCTAAATTAGACCCTGATGCTAGTTTCAGCAGTCAGAAACACAGCCTGCTAAATTAGACCCTGATGCTAGTTTCAGCAGTCAGAAACACAACCTGCTAAATTAGACCCTGATGCTAGTTTCAGCAGTCAGAAACACAGCCTGCTAAATTAGACCCTGATGCTTGTTTCAGCAGTCAGAAACACAACCTGCTAAATTAGACCCTGATGCTAGTTTCAGCAGTCAGAAACACAGCCTGCTAAATTAGACCCTGATGCTAGTTTCAGCAGTCAGAAACACAGCCTGCTAAATTAGACCCTGATGCTTGTTTCAGCAGTCAGAAACACGACCTGCTAAATTAGACCCTGACGCTTGTTTCAGCAGTCAGAAACACAACCTGCTAAATTAGACCCTGATGCTTGTTTCAGCAGTCAGAAACACAGCCTGCTAAATTAGACCCTGACGCTTGTTTCAGCAGTCAGAAACACAGCCTGCTAAATTAGACCCTGATGCTAGTTTCAGCAGTCAGAAACACAGCCTGCTAAATTAGACCCTGATGCTAGTTTCAGCAGTCAGAAACACAGCCTGCTAAATTAGACCCTGACGCTTGTTTCAGCAGTCAGAAACACAGCCTGCTAAATTAGACCCTGATGCTAGTTTCAGCAGTCAGAAACACAGCCTGCTAAATTAGACCCTGATGCTTGTTTCAGCAGTCAGAAACACAGCCTGCTAAATTAGACCCTGATGCTTGTTTCAGCAGTCAGAAACACAGCCTGCTAAATTAGACCCTGATGCTAGTTTCAGCAGTCAGAAACACAGCCTGCTAAATTAGACCCTGATGCTTGTTTCAGCAGTCAGAAACACGACCTGCTAAATTAGACCCTGATGCTAGTTTCAGCAGTCAGAAACACGACCTGCTAAATTAGACCCTGATGCTAGTTTCAGCAGTCAGAAACACAGCCTGCTAAATTAGACCCTGATGCTAGTTTCAGCAGTCAGAAACACAGCCTGCTAAATTAGACCCTGACGCTTGTTTCAGCAGTCAGAAACACAAAATGGCTGCAGTGAAAAAGGTCTATTAACTGCTGACTCCAGATTCAATGCTGCTGGTAACTCACAACTCCTTTCTCTTTTCAAAGCTCTTCAAGAAGGGAGTGGAAGTGGCTGAGACAATTCTGGCGGCTGCAGAGTTGAAATATTGAAGGTAGCAGGAGGCGGAGGAGGTGCAGAGGGATGAGGAGGACGAGGAGGAAGATTGATTAATACATTTTGTTTATTCCCCATGCACGACTTTCAACCAAGAGACTTGGACACGTTGTTTTGGAAGTTACTTTTTGTGTATTGAAGCATCATCCACTGGACCTTTTACCTTGTGTTTGATTTGATAATTATTTGATCTACCTACCTGACTTGACTTGCATGTTTGAAAATTGAAAAGTATTTTTTTTCTTCATATTCATTAATTGTTTTGTTTTTTGTTTTCAATTTGGGAAAACAAGTGGTGTAATTGAAAGGATTTTAACAATTTAACTTTTGGATGAAAACCTTCAATTCAAAGGTGTTTTTTATGATCATAATCTGACAAGTCTCCTTGTAACTAACAAGAAGTACATCTTAAATTGTTGACCATAGCACAATAATATCTGGATGCAAGGTGTGTAACATCAGATTTGTTTGTGTGTGGCATTCATAATACAGCGTTATTCATTTGGGGGAAATATCTGAACTCCATATTCTGAAATTGGTCCCAATCTGGGAATCAGATATGCAACAGATATAGGCTAGGCCATAAACAGTTAGCATCCACCATCATATTTGAATCATATCTGTGAATATACAACATAAGGCAATTGGTGATATCCAAAAGTTTCCTGGTGTGGATACCCCATGTATTTTGCTTTCCAGATATCAACATACATGAGGCATTTATGTGTGTATATAGGGCTATTTGTGATATCCCAAAGTTTCCTGCAACTGATACATATCACTTTCCAGATATTAAGATAGGCCTATATGAGATATGAGATATGAGATATTTGGGTAGGATAGTGTGGTATAATGACACCAGAAATGTGTTGTGCTCGGGATTCAAAATATGGCATGAGTCAAATCAGGAAAATATCAGGAATCCAGATTCTGTCAAATCAAGAAAATATCAGGAATCCAGATTCTGGTAGTATCACACTTCCCATATGGAGTCAAGACGTGCTCCTGATATGAAATCTCTTCTCTGCCATGATCGGAGAGTATCAAAACAGATATCATCATATATAGGGCGTGATTAAAAAATCTGGGCAAAAACATCTCTGGATTCTGGGGTGTTTTGCGCAGTGAGCCTGCTAGACCCTGACATTTGTTTCAGCAGTCAGAAACACAGCCCGATAAATTAGCCCTGACATGAAACGTAAATGTGTTTTTTTTTACGCGATTTTCAGAAAATGCTTAAAAAAGTCATGAAAGTGATCCATGATTCACTTGAGGCTTATTAAAGAAAATCGATTTACCTGAAAGTTTTCTATCATAATTGAGAATTCTGTTCAGAAGAAGCATACGGCTCGCTAAGTGATTTCGGGCAGATGCGGCCTTATAGGGCTTGTTGACTGGCCAAGCCATGCGGCAAAATAGATCCTCCTAGACAATAAAGCCATTTACTACAGCGGTGTTAAACTGGACCAGCAGCTGTAATAGGGGCCTCCATTATAGAGGCTTTATAATTTCCCAAGCTTTTTCCTCTTAGAGCCTCTGTTGTTCCTCTGAATTACCCCTGAATGATTTATGCTCACTGGCCTGGCCACTGATAGACCCTGGCAACAGATAGAAACACACTTAGAGCTTTTTGGTGTGTAAACACACTGTATTAAAAGCCAACTTGTTTCAAACAGCCAAACACATTTGCTACAGTGCGGGGCTGCTTGGTGTCATTTCACTTGTCAAATACTGCAGTGTCACAGCCAATCAGGGGCCTCCACGGGCAACACAAGCCATTTAACCTGAGCAAACACCGTGTGTCACGAAGCCTGAGGACGACTTAAGAGCCTGGGCAAACACTGGCCAGAGCCATCGGGCACGAATCACGGCGGCGCGGGCGAGGAGGAGCCACTCTCGTAATGGGTTTGTGATGACTCAAGATCGAACAGCCATCTGTTTGTTACAGTGGGGGAGGACCACCATTCACAGTTCAGATACACAGAATATTAGCGTGGCCGGTAGTGCAGAGGAGGGGAGGATTTGGCCAGTGCCACAGGATGTAAAGCGTATGTCCATAAATGGTAAATATCCTGTTAGCTGAGGCCTGGGACTCTGAACTGGGGCCAGATAATGGGATTTGCATGGTGATTTTCACCTCCGTCAACATGACGCCTCAGAGGTGTAAGACACGTAAACCTACTGCTGACCTTAAAGGGATCGTTCACTCCTAAATAAAAAATACACATGTTCCCTCTTACCTGTAGTGCTATTTCTCTATCTTACCTGTAGTGCTATTTCTCTATCTTACCTGTAGTGCTATTTATCTATCTTACCTGTAGTGCTATTTCTCTATCTTACCTGTAGTGCTATTTCTCTATCTTACCTGTAGTGCTATTTATCTATCTTACCTGTAGTGCTATTTATCTATCTTACCAGTGCTATTTATCTATCTTACCTGTAGTGCTATTTATCTATCTTACCTGTAGTGCTATTTATCTATCTTACCAGTGCTATTTCTCTATCTTACCTGTAGTGCTATTTATCTATCTTACCTGTAGTGCTATTTATCTATCTTACCAGTGCTATTTCTCTATCTTACCTGTAGTGCTATTTCTCTATCTTACCTGTAGTGCTATTTCTCTATCTTACCTGTAGTGCTATTTCTCTATCTTACCTGTAGTGCTATTTATCTATCTTACCTGTAGTGCTATAGTGCTATTTATCTATCTTACCTGTACCCAGTGAGCATTTTTCAGTTGAAAAGACATTTAAAAAACGTTTAGGGTCAATGGTGAAAAAACTTCCAAAACTGGTTCAAAAGTGAAAGTTTAGTCACCCACTATTTGCAGACGTTGAATAAACGTCCACATTTAGACCTTATTTCACCGCGGTTTCACCAGGATAAAATTTTAAAAAGCATCATCCCATGCGGGGTTTGAACTTGCAATCTATCTGTAAGGGATAATGTATTGTGAGCCGGTGATTACTGGCGAAATAATGACCAACAGGTGAAGATTGAGCCCGACGCGCAGCGGAGGGCTTAATCATGGTAAATGGTAAATGGCCTGCATTTATATAGCGCTTTTATCCAAAGCGCTTTACAATCAGTAGATAGTCTACATTCACCCATTCATACACCGATGGTGGCAGGCTGCCACGCATCGGGAGCAAGGAGGGTTAAGTGTCTTGCCCAAGGACACAACGACAGCAGCTGGGAGGGAGCGGGGATCGAACCGCCAACCCTTGCGTCATTGGCCGACCCGCTCTACCTCCTGAGCTAAAGCCGCCCCATAATCATTCACCTGAAGGTCATTATTTCCAGTAATCACTGGCTCACTATACATTATCCCGCTTAGAACACGGCCTACAACTAAATCATTCAATAATCTGACAAAAGTAATTATTCAAATAGATTTTTTAATAGCGTTTTCAACGTCAAAGCGGTTTCATTCGTAATTGCCACACAAGACTGCAACTGGTTGGCCTAATTAGCAGTGCTTGCTGACAAAAGGCTCTTATCAACTGATTAATCCAGGTGTGGCAGAGCAGCGGTCGGTTGTCGAGAAATAATGACCGGTGAATCTTGTTGATTGACCAATCAGAATCGAGTATTCAAGAGAGCCGTGTTCTAAATGGCGTTATAGCATTGTGCCCGCAAACTGAGCTAATCCAACAACTAAAATGGAAGCGAGCGTTTTACCTATAAGACAATGTTGCTGCGGCTTCAGATTAACTCTGGCAACTCCGGGGGGACTCAGCCTCATATATCTGTAATAGCGTGAATCAGAGCACCTCGCTCCGCACTTCATCCAGCACAGCTGTTGTTGCTTCTGATTCAATTCTGCGTCCCGGTCAGTCTAGTCGCTGCAGGATCGTCTCGTTTCTAAGTACGTGTGCATGTGTTACTTACTGCAGAAACTTATTTTACTGTGTTTACGTTACAGTATTAACCACAATAATGGTGTATTGGAAGCTTTTTACTGACAGGACATAGCCGATAGTTACATATTAATGATATTTTATGATATTTCACGAGACATTAAACGTGTTGAAATTTAGTGTTTGTGTAGACCACATTTCAACTCTGTTACACAAAGAATTTGAGAAATACCAATTCACACACTGTCAATATTGTCTCTCTTTCAAGCTACAACTAACAAATTATCAATATGTTAGTGCTATTTATCTATCTTACCTGTAGTGCTATTTATCTATCTTACCTGTAGTGCTATTTATCTATCTTACCTGTAGTGCTATTTATCTAGAGATTGTTTTGGGCCTTATGCTTTCACACAATGTTTGCAGTGGGTGGAAGTTGGGTGGGTGCTTGCCTTGACAGACAACTCCTTCAGCCAATCAGTATTGGATCCAGTCAAACACAAATCCACTCAGGAGAACGGCGAAAACATATTTTCCGGTGAGAAACTCCCCTGTTGCATACGTAGGGACACTCGCGCGTCACGGGAGCAAGGGGGGCAGCACGGGACCCGGAACTGGGGGATAACTCGCCATTCATAACAATGAGCGCAGATGTGAATTTTGTAAATATACAAGACATGTACGTGGTCTGAGCTTCGGTTTTTAGCCCGAATATTATTAAAGACCCCACTGATTCATAACAGGTCTAAAGTCATGTTATAGCCTATCAGTCGGACGCACTTAGTGACCAGCAAGACAACAGTAAAACGGACAGGTTTTTGGATTGAGTTTGGCGTCGGTGGGCGTAACCCATAAGAGCGCGAGCCCCGATCCCCCAGTGTCCCTACATACTCCTGTACTTGTTTAATTGTTGTTATTGAGTCTATTTCTGCAATAACTGCACTTTATGGCTGTTTAAACTTGATGAACTTTGACGTTAGTCCTCGAGGCGGACAGGCAAGGAGGCAGCCATTATTGTTTTGCTAGCGGCGTTCCTGATTGGCCGGTTACGATGTCAACTACGAGGCGGGTCGCTGATTGGTTAGAACGCTTTGCAGTTTCTGCAGAAGCCCACCCAGGGCTTGAGGCCAGACGGTCTGGTAGAACGAAATGAAATGTGCGTTCACATGACCGGCTGGTTTACCAGGCTAGTAAAGAGTAAGTAAAGTGCCCCCAAAAAGAAAACATCATTTGAGCTGCAGCAGCTAGCTAGTGGGTGTGGTTTCGTCGAAAGAAAATAGTTCCTACATGAAACTGTTCACAAGGTCTGTGGATTATCTTGCGCAACCGGGCCATGATTTCTGGAAAGAGACATTGCTGTTGAGTTTATTCAAATGTATTTTTTTTTGCACTTTGAGCACCACAAGCCGAGCCATCCAGTTCCATTGTATTCGACATCACCAGACATCTCTACCGGTTATATCTCCAAAACTCGGCAACTCACACCAAAACGATCTAGATGGATAAATAGCACTGCAGATAAGAGTGAATATATCTATTTTTGATTTGGGGGTGAACTATTCCTTTAAGACTCTTCCTATAACACACAGGTGTAAGATATTGCAGCGCTGTTGCACTTTTGCGAGCCGCGTCATTTCACCGATGACATGAAAGCTCACCACATATTTAAAACTCACAGATGTTTGCATGGGATTTCAATGGCAGAGTTTGAATAAACCAGAGTCATTTGTGTCCGGTCTGTAACCGTGAAGTTCATTTGAACAGCGAAAGTCAACCGCATCCTCGGAACCCAACCAGCTCACACCTGAGGAGAGGAGCCGGGGCAGCCAATATGTTTTCCTGCTGGATGTGAAGTTAGACATGTCATTTAAAATTACTTACTTTAGCAAATTATGTTGGTACGAATTGTACAGAGATGATGTTGTTATGCTATTGTAAGTGCATTATGCATTAATTATCAAAATGCAGATACCGGTAGTATTATTGTGTACATACAGGACCTTTCCACTGGTTAATACACAGGTAATATACCCTGGGATAAGGCCATTGTAAGTGGATAACCAAATTAGAAGTGTCATTTATCATATTAAAAGCTTTAGCGCTATTCTCAATTTCGTATGTCGGATTAGATGTTGTTAAATGCATCAGGGAAGCAATCAGATGTATAAAGTTAAGGGCAATTCCTCGCACCATAGACAATCAATAAAGAGGAACCGAGAGAGGGAACTATAATGGGCTTGGCTTGTAACCTGCTCTGACAAATTAAGGCAAGCAGCGTTTTTTCATTACTTACACATCCGTTTTCATTTTTTCCATCAGTAGAACCAATTAAACAATGCTTCCTTAAATTAGTCATTGATTTTTAGCAATAGTGACACTTTACAGAAGGAAATAATAACTTTAAGGCAGTGGTACCTTTTTTCATTACTGCCACTCTCGTAAGAGCATGGGAACAAAAGACAGAAACAATTCACCTACATGAAAAAATACTGCCTTAAATTACTCATTGATTTTTCCTTAGGTGTCACTTTGGCTAAATGCTTTGTGGTTGGGAGTTTTCTCTCCAACCTGGAAATTGACAAGGGTCCATAATCTATTGCCCTTCAGCACACAGACACTATGCTTTATTACCCGTGCCAATATGTAAATACCAACCGATTCTTTTTTCTGTCAAGGAAGAAGCGACAGGCGGTAAGATTGGCTGTGGAAATCACCACAAAATTGCATTTTCTGTTTGACACAAGTGATAGATAACGTTGCCAAGACATCAAACTAAGAAGAAGAAAAAACTTTTCATGTAGCAGATTAATCATCTGAAAAGTGTTGATAAGCTTGTTTTTCCAGAACTATTTTATTACAGAATTTCTGCTATTGCCAATCCCACCCCAGACATGTATAGCTTGAGAACAAAACTCAGACACACCAGATCTTTTTTAATGCTTGATTGAACAAAACAAAGAAAATACCAAATGAAAATGAGGAATCCAGAATAGCAGGCCATAGCTGCCGTACATTTTTTTTAGACTAGAAAATACACTTACAATTTGAAGCAACAAATGTGCATTTACCTGATTATACAATGGAACACATTTTTTTGTTATAACATGAATCTTTATCACATTATAAAACTCTAAATATTTCTTATACCTTTTACCAAAAAGCAACCCTATCAATGGCAATGTGATGATTTAAGCAAAATATACACCTTGTGCTCCCCTACCTGTAACAAAACTGAAAAAAGGACAAAAATGTTTTTTTTTTTTTTTTTTTTTTTGTCTGAGCCTATGAAATATTTGACATCCTGGTTTATTTATTTGGGGATGCAGATGATACCTTGAATATCTTGACTGATTGCTGTATCCACTCATGATATATCTGTACATTTTTACAAGTTTTTCATGGGAAACCAAACACCTGAATGAGAAATGACTGCTGCTTTGATGTATGTGTATTTCAAAAATACTAAAGAAACTGCTGTTTACAGTATATTCAATGAATCAGTTATTTTACAGTATATATAAGGTATCCAGGCCTGGATACCTTTGTTAATTATCCTAAATACAGGCCATTCACATATGCTGAAAAAAAAGGTTTTCATCCATATACAGTTCTTCAATACAATTTTGAATGTATCCTTGTGTGCCAATGTCTCATCTTTCCAACTGAAGAGGTTCCTGTCAGTACAGGTTAGTGGAGATGATCTAGTGGAGTCAACGGCGTAATACATAATTATAGCAAAAACACCTACTGTATTTGATGAGAGCTACCGTATGAGTGAGGGGCAGAGATGATTGACAGGTGCCATTTTAAAACCGGTAGCAAGGCAGTTGTTACTGTATTTCCATGGCAACTAAATGTCTCTTCTTATCATTACTTTTTCAAGTCTATAATCATGTCACACTTCACCATAAAAGTATCATTACAATACATTGCATTATTATTCACTTCAATGAGTATGAAAGCATAATGACGAGATGAGGACGAGCAAAATCAAAAGGACAATTGGACAAAAGTGATCATCGGTACTCCTTCCATCGCTGCAGTCTCAAGAAAATCATTGTCTATCAATCTGTCCTTGGGCCGACTGTTAGCCGCTGAGTCCTGTCTCACCAGGGTGTTGCATGCTCAAAATAAAAATAACAAACAAACTAAACAAATCCCACATTAACATCTGAAGAAAAAAAGCCAACCACATAGCTAACCCTGGCAGGTTAACAACGTGTCGTTCCTGTCCATAAAGTGCACTCTCCATCCTGCTGTACGGCTTGGACGTCAAAAAAGACAAGAGCAAAAAGGGGGATGTGTGTGTGTGTGTGTGTGTGTGTGTGTGTGTGTGTGTGTGTGAGAGAGAGAGAGAGAGAGAGAGAGAGAAATGGGGAGGGGGCGCGAGGGCTCCGCTGGATGCGTATGCTAAGTCTTATTCCCGGAGCGACTGCGAATGAGAGGATATGACAGTTTCAGGTGTGAGCGGTCAGAGGGGAGGGGCCGGGCGGGGGGGGGGGGGGGGTTGATGTTAATAAACGTAGCCCTCGCTGTAGGGGTGCGGCTGGCAGTAGGGCCCTTCCTGTACGTAGGCGGCCATGTTCTCGTCAAAGTGCGACAGTGGCACCGTGTCCTCCTCGTTGATCTGCCGCTCCATGTCGGTCTTCAACACCGGCCGCTGATTGTCAGGGAACGCCATGGAGAACAATGCCTCGGGGTCGCACACAAACTTGTACACGTATCTCTCCCCCGCCACCTGGATGGAGACAGGTGTCAGGTGAGAAAAATTTTAATAAATTAATAGCAGATTGCTGTTTAAGACAAACATTTCTTGAAGGCTGAGCTGCTCTGAAACAAATAATGGTTAAACTTCAGTGGGCGGGGCCAAATAATCAAATTTAATGTTGGACAGATTGAAGCCCAGTGAAAAAGACAAGAGGTAAGAAGTTAATATTATGAAGACTAGTGCTTTTATACTAACTGGGGTAAGAAGCAACAGCCATAAGCTATCTAGGTTAGCTAGCTAGCGTACCTGAAGTGTTATTATGGATAGCATCACATTTCTTGGCATGGGCTGCCCTACACTACCTCTGAGTGGCCTACCCTGATATTCTTAGCCTAACCTTACACAATCATCACTCCTCATGCCTAAACCCAATCATCACTCCTCATGCCTAAACCCAATCAGAGGCAGAAATGTGGTGCTGTCCATAATGACGCGTAGTTGATCCTCCAAATTCAAACTAGCCATACTGCACTAGCCTTTAGCTATCTAGGTAAGCTAAAGCTATGGTAGTTAGCTAGCTGATGACCTTCCAACATCATGAAAACCATGGTCATGAATGAAAGGGGGGGATCAGTGCCATTAAAAAAAACTATTTTAAGCTGCTTTCTGTGTGTTCTGAAAATGTGTGCTTCTTTAGCTCCACCCATTGAAGTTTCGCTCAACCAATGAAAGTATTTCTGCCTGTAGAAACATTGTATAACTCAAAATCCAATCTACATAAACATATAGGTACTGGGAAAACAGAATGATATACGAGGCATCTCGTGCGCTACGCACGCTCGATCCTAGGCTCGCCTGCTGCGTGGGCTCGCCCACCCTAAAGTTCACAAAATTGAAACAGAACATTGCCCACATGATCCCTTCACTGATGACATCGTCAGTGATGTCACAATGCCTCCTTGTGTGTGTGTGCGCCACCTTATGACATCACTGATGACATCATCTGTGTGTGTGTGTGTGTGTGTGATGTGCGTCTGAGTGAAAAGGAGAAGATTCCCCAACTGTGAGAGGCAGCAATGTGCCACAAGGCATCCAGTCTGCCGGAAAGCCATTAGAAAAGTGTGCCGCCTTGTGATGTCACAATGCCTCCTTGTGTGTGTGTGTGTGTGTGTGTGTGTGTGTGTGTGTGTGTGTGTGTGTGTGTGTGTGTGTGTGTGTGTGTGTGTGTGACATCATCACTTCCGGGACACAACATTGAAATAAACAAACGTTGCCACATAGCCAAACTTATTTTATATATATATATTAAATATTATATTAGATAGTTTTTGGGGCATTTTCTCCCTTTATTCAACAGGACAGTAGGCAGACTGAAAGATGGGGAGAGGGAGAGGGGAGAGGGATATATATATATATATATATATATATATATATATATATATATATATATATATATATATACATACATACATACACACATACATACACACACACACACACACACACACACACACACACACACACACACACACACACACACACACACACACACACACACACACACACACACACACACTACCTTTTGCATGATTCCCTTCTCGTAGTAATAGCGCAACGATCGGCTGAGCTTGTCATAGTTCATAGCCGGTCGATTTTTCTGTATTCCCCATCGGCGTGCCACCTTTGCAAACACACAGACACAAATGATGGAGTCATAACAGCAGACATAAAGGGGAAGTTATAGCAGAATCGCCAACAGGTCGCCATTGTAAATAAGAATTTGTTCTTAATGACTTACCTGGTTAAATAAAGGTTAAATAAAAATAAAATAAATAAAAGAATAAATGCCAAAAGTATTTACTGCATTATGTTTTGTGCACATTTGCAAGACCTGTGAAAGAACACAGGCACGCACAATCTACCCAATTTCCTGACAAGAATGTCATGGCAGCTGAAACAAACCTTATTAATCTGTATTTCCTAATAAGAATAATTAAGAGTGCGTCCAGACTGGGCAGACCTGACCAGGGATGTGTTCATTAGGAGCTTGTCACACACCCAGCGGAGGAGGCAGCAGATGTTACAGCACCTGTCTACCAGACCACCCACCACCCGGCCGCGCCTCGCGCTCCAAACACACAGCCCCATGGCGCTCGCCTCACTCTCTCTTCTCTGCCATTCTGTGGTTTACTAACTACTCTATTCTCTTCTTTTTCTCCTAGCTTTCTCACTGTCTTTCCCTCTTTATCCACCCCTCTCTCTCTCTCTCTCTCTCTCTCTCTCTCTCTCTCTCTCTGAACCTGTACACTCAAAAATATGATACACATTACGGATGCACGATGACATCGGCCGATAAAGGCCTTAAAATGAAATACCGGAATCGGCTCGAAACAAACATTTCTGCCGATATTATAGGCCGAAGAAATGACACTTTAAGCCAAAATGCTTGATGCTTGACTAAATGCTTTTTTTGCAACTTGTGAAATAGGTCAAATTTGCCAGGATTGTCTCAGGTCTCATCCAAGCCTGTTTCAGTAGGATGAATCTTACAGTTTTGTTTGAAAGGAAATGTTAAATAAATAAAGAATCTGGCATGTTTGACATAACTTGAAGCAGTTTTATTTTGCCCAGTGAATGTGTACCTTTTGAAAAAACATTGTATTTACAGTATGTCTGCATCTGCCAGTGGGCCATCATGATGAGAGTAGGCATAATAATAATGTGTTAATTCTACGACAGGAGAGACTTGATCTGCTCTAAAATTAGGTGGGGGGAAATCACCACCCCCAAATAAAAAATAAATAAAAAATCCAATATAATGCATCCCCCCCCCCAAAAAAAAGTAATAAAAAAGCAACCTCGCTTGCCACACCTGCCCGGTCCAAAGGCAAAGAGATAGGCACTAACGTCTGTCCTCGGCGCCCCAAAGCGAGTGCATTTGGTCACCTGATGGCATGAATGGGCCCCCCTGTTTGCTGCAGCTGGCCCATGCCGCAACACCGTTGGGCCGTGTGGATGGTTGCCAGGTACCCTTCTACCAACCCCGTTTCTACGCCCTCCCCTCCCCGCCACACCCAACCCCCCATCCCGCACCCTGCATTCTCCTTCATCCTCCATCAGCGTGCAGGAGTGACTGACTGAGCCCTACTGTGTGTGATGTGGGTGCACACAGACCCGCGCTCTGTTTCCATTTCAAAAGGCCCAACCGTCAACATGGGTTATATTTTTAGTTAACTTGTTCTTTGAAATGGCCCGCTTGACTGGCTGTGGAGGTGATTTGGTTGGGTGACAATTTTTCGTGTGCACGTGGCCGAAGTACAAGAAAAAAATAAATTACATTACATTACATTACATTACGTCATTTGGCAGACGCTTTTATCCAAAGCGACTTACAATAACACATTTTTCTGTCTGCAATAGAACAATCAACTATGGAGCACAGTCTATGACAACTACAGCTTCTGAAGGAACAGTGGTACAAGTTTAGGTTAGTGGTACAAGGTTGGTTAGGGTTTTTTTTTTTTTCTTTTTTTTTTTCTTTTTTTTTATATAAGGAAAGAGAGAGACGAGGTTAGATCAAGAAGGGCCCAGTAAATACATCTTGGCCTCTCTGTAGGTTTCTAAAGCGAGTCTTAGAGGCCTGGTCTGACCACTTCAAGAGCAGAGAACATTTCACTGCAAATGATGACCTCTCTGTCGCTGTCTGAACATATCAAGCAATCTGTTTTTCTTCCTCAAGTACTGGCAAAATTCAGCTGCAACGTATGGCACTACAAATACTGCCATATTTCCACCACGCACCGGAGCACATTGATGTTTCACTGAGCTTCTCACCTCCTCTGGCTCGATGAGTTTGAACTCCATGCCGCGGCCGGTCCAGGCGATGAAGTGGGAGTTGGACGGGTCGTCGAGCAGCGCCACCAAGAACTGCCAGAGCTGCAGGGAGCCTCTGCGCTGGTAGGACGGACCCTCGCGGTACAGGCCTGACTCCTGCTTGATGTCACCTAAAGGACACAGAGTGGACAATTACAGGCCTGTTACAGGCCTGACTCCTGCTTGATGTCACCTAAAGGACACAGAGTGGACATCTTTCAAACACAACGTAAAAAAATGGATTTTAAATAGCCAAATCTGCGACCATGTGTAAATTGTACTGTAGTGCTCTTGTTTTTGCTTGCTCTGTTATGCTTCTTGTTTTTGTTTTGTCTTGTCTTATTAACCTAGTTTAGTTCATTTTGGTTTACTTTAGTTTCTGATCCGTTTTGGTTTTGTTATTGCTCATGTTGTTTTTTGTATTGTTCTGTTTAGTTCTGTCCTGGTGCTGCCTCTGTCGTTTTTCTGTCTCTCTGTGGGGACTACGGATGTAATTTAGCATTCTTGCTAACTCCGGCTTATTTACGTTGCCTTGTGTAATGTTCATGAATATGCACTGTCCCGTCCAAATAAACAAATAAATAAATAAATAAATAAATAAATAGGCCCGACTCCTGCTTAATGTCACCTAAAGGACACAGAGTGGACAATTACAGGCCTGACTCCTGCTTGATGTCACCTAAAGGACACAGAGTGGACAATTACAGGCCTGACTCCTGCTTGATGTCACCTAAAGGACACAGAGTGGACAATTACAGGCCTGACTCCTGCTTGATGTCACCTAAAGGACACAGAGTGGACAATTACAGGCCTGACTCCTGCTTGATGTCACCTAAAGGACACAGAGTGGACAATTACAGGCCTGACTCCTGCTTAATGTCACCTAAAGGACACAGAGTGGACAATAGGCCTGACTCCTGCTTGATGTCACCTAAAGGACACAGAGTGGACAATTACAGGCCTGACTCCTGCTTAATGTCACCTAAAGGACACAGAGTGGACAATTACAGGCCTGACTCCTGCTTAATGTCACCTAAAGGACACAGAGTGGACAATTACAGGCCTGACTCCTGCTTAATGTCACCTAAAGGACACAGAGAGGACAATTACAGGCCTGACTCCTGCTTGATGTCACCTAAAGGACACAGAGTGGACAATTACAGGCCTGACTCCTGCTTGATGTCACCTAAAGGACACAGAGTGGACAATTACAGGCCTGACTCCTGCTTAATGTCACCTAAAGGACACAGAGTGGACAATTACAGGCCTGACTCCTGCTTAATGTCACCTAAAGGACACAGAGTGGACAATTACAGGCCTGACTCCTGCTTGATGTCACCTAAAGGACACAGAGTGGACAATTACAGGCCTGACTCCTGCTTGATGTCACCTAAAGGACACAGAGTGGACAATTACAGGGCCTGACTCCTGCTTGATGTCACCTAAAGGACACAGAGTGGACAATAGGCCTGACTCCTGCTTGATGTCACCTAAAGGACACAGAGTGGACAATTACAGGCCTGACTCCTGCTTGATGTCACCTAAAGGACACAGAGTGGACAATTACAGGGCCTGACTCCTGCTTAACGTCACCTAAAGGACACAGAGTGGACAATTACAGGCCTGACTCCTGCTTGATGTCACCTAAAGGACACAGAGTGGACAATTACAGGGCCTGACTCCTGCTTAACGTCACCTAAAGGACACAGAGTGGACAATTACAGGCCTGACTCCTGCTTGATGTCACCTAAAGGACACAGAGTGGACAATTACAGGACCTGACTCCTGCTTAACGTCACCTAAAGGACACAGAGTGGACAATTACAGGCCTGACTCCTGCTTGATGTCACCTAAAGGACACAGAGTGGACAATTACAGGGCCTGACTCCTGCTTGATGTCACCTAAAGGACACAGAGTGGACAATTACAGGGACGTACTCCTGCGTAATGTCACCTAAAGGACACAGAGTGGACAATAGGCCCGACTCCTGCTTGATGTCACCTAAAGGACACAGAGTGGACAATTACAGGGCCTGACTCCTGCTTAACGTCACCTAAAGGACACAGAGTGGACAATTACAGGGCTGACTCCTGCTTGATGTCACTTAAAGGACACAGAGTGGACAATTACAGGGCCTGACTCCTGCTTAACGTCACCTAAAGGACACAGAGAGGACAATAGGCCCGACTCCTGCTTGATGTCACCTAAAGGACACAGAGTGGACAATAGGCCTGACTCCTGCTTGATGTCACCTAAAGGACACAGAGTGGACAATAGGCCCGACTCCTGCTTGATGTCACCTAAAGGACACAGAGTGGACAATAGGCCCGACTCCTGCTTGATGTCACCTAAAGGACACAGAGTGGACAATAGGCCTGACTCCTGCTTGATGTCACCTAAAGGACACAGAGTGGACAATTACAGGCCTGACTCCTGCTTGATGTCACCTAAAGGACACAGAGTGGACAATTACAGGCCTGACTCCTGCTTGATGTCACCTAAAGGACACAGAGTGGACAATTACAGGCCTGACTCCTGCTTGATGTCACCTAAAGGACACAGAGTGGACAATTACAGGCCTGACTCCTGCTTGATGTCACCTAAAGGACACAGAGTGGACAATAGGCCTGACTCCTGCTTAATGTCACCTAAAGGACACAGAGTGGACAATAGGCCCGACTCCTGCTTGATGTCACCTAAAGGACACAGAGTGGACAATAGGCCAGACTCCTGCTTGATGTCACCTAAAGGACACAGAGTGGACAATAGGCCCGACTCCTGCTTGATGTCACCTAAAGGACACAGAGTGGACAATTACAGGGCCTGACTCCTGCTTAATGTCACCTAAAGGACACAGAGTGGACAATAGGCCCGACTCCTGCTTGATGTCACCTAAAGGACACAGAGTGGACAATAGGCCTGACTCCTGCTTGATGTCACCTAAAGGACACAGAGTGGACAATTACAGGCCTGACTCCTGCTTGATGTCACCTAAAGGACACAGAGTGGACAATTACAGGGCCTGACTCCTGCTTAACGTCACCTAAAGGACACAGAGTGGACAATTACAGGGCTGACTCCTGCTTGATGTCACTTAAAGGACACAGAGTGGACAATTACAGGGCCTGACTCCTGCTTAACGTCACCTAAAGGACACAGAGAGGACAATAGGCCCGACTCCTGCTTGATGTCACCTAAAGGACACAGAGTGGACAATAGGCCTGACTCCTGCTTGATGTCACCTAAAGGACACAGAGTGGACAATAGGCCCGACTCCTGCTTGATGTCACCTAAAGGACACAGAGTGGACAATTACAGGGCCTGACTCCTGCTTAATGTCACCTAAAGGACACAGAGTGGACAATAGGCCCGACTCCTGCTTGATGTCACCTAAAGGACACAGAGTGGACAATAGGCCCGACTCCTGCTTGATGTCACCTAAAGGACACAGAGTGGACAATAGGCCCGACTCCTGCTTGATGTCACCTAAAGGACACAGAGTGGACAATAGGCCTGACTCCTGCTTGATGTCACCTAAAGGACACAGAGTGGACAATTACAGGCCTGACTCCTGCTTGATGTCACCTAAAGGACACAGAGTGGACAATAGGCCTGACTCCTGCTTAATGTCACCTAAAGGACACAGAGTGGACAATAGGCCCGACTCCTGCTTGATGTCACCTAAAGGACACAGAGTGGACAATAGGCCAGACTCCTGCTTAATGTCACCTAAAGGACACAGAGTGGACAATAGGCCTGACTCCTGCTTGATGTCACCTAAAGGACACAGAGTGGACAATAGGCCTGACTCCTGCTTGATGTCACCTAAAGGACACAGAGTGGACAATAGGCCCGACTCCTGCTTGATGTCACCTAAAGGACACAGAGTGGACAATAGGCCTGACTCCTGCTTGATGTCACCTAAAGGACACAGAGTGGACAATTACAGGGCCTGACTCCTGCTTAACGTCACCTAAAGGACACAGAGTGGACAATTACAGGGCTGACTCCTGCTTGATGTCACTTAAAGGACACAGAGTGGACAATTACAGGGCCTGACTCCTGCTTAACGTCACCTAAAGGACACAGAGAGGACAATAGGCCCGACTCCTGCTTGATGTCACCTAAAGGACACAGAGTGGACAATAGGCCTGACTCCTGCTTAATGTCACCTAAAGGACACAGAGTGGACAATTACAGGCCTGACTCCTGCTTGATGTCACCTAAAGGACACAGAGTGGACAATAGGCCTGACTCCTGCTTGATGTCACCTAAAGGACACAGAGTGGACAATAGGCCCGACTCCTGCTTGATGTCACCTAAAGGACACAGAGTGGACAATTACAGGGCCTGACTCCTGCTTAATGTCACCTAAAGGACACAGAGTGGACAATAGGCCCGACTCCTGCTTGATGTCACCTAAAGGACACAGAGTGGACAATAGGCCCGACTCCTGCTTGATGTCACCTAAAGGACACAGAGTGGACAATAGGCCCGACTCCTGCTTGATGTCACCTAAAGGACACAGAGTGGACAATAGGCCTGACTCCTGCTTGATGTCACCTAAAGGACACAGAGTGGACAATTACAGGCCTGACTCCTGCTTGATGTCACCTAAAGGACACAGAGTGGACAATAGGCCTGACTCCTGCTTAATGTCACCTAAAGGACACAGAGTGGACAATAGGCCCGACTCCTGCTTGATGTCACCTAAAGGACACAGAGTGGACAATAGGCCAGACTCCTGCTTAATGTCACCTAAAGGACACAGAGTGGACAATAGGCCTGACTCCTGCTTGATGTCACCTAAAGGACACAGAGTGGACAATAGGCCTGACTCCTGCTTGATGTCACCTAAAGGACACAGAGTGGACAATAGGCCCGACTCCTGCTTGATGTCACCTAAAGGACACAGAGTGGACAATAGGCCTGACTCCTGCTTGATGTCACCTAAAGGACACAGAGTGGACAATAGGCCTGACTCCTGCTTAATGTCACCTAAAGGACACAGAGTGGACAATAGGCCTGACTCCTGCTTGATGTCACCTAAAGGACACAGAGTGGACAATAGGCCTGACTCCTGCTTGATGTCACCTAAAGCAGAGGTTCTCAAATATTTTTCAGCCAAGGACCCCTTACAAGATAGAAAATATACCGGGGACCCCCTCATTCTGATTTGTGATTTTGGGCTAAGCTTAATTGTTTCCACGGTAACGTGCTTGACTTTTAATTTGATAGGTTTGTTATTAGAATGTAATCCATGAACCATTTTAGATTTAAAGCATAAACTATTTTCGTTGAAAAAAAATATACGGTATATCTTTTTTTTTTATTACATTACATTTACATTACGTCATTTAGCAGACGATTTTGTCCAAAGCGACTTACAATATCACAATTTGTCAACAGTACAGAAAACCACTATGCAACACAATCAATGACAGCCAAGCTATTTTGATAGACTAGCACCATGTAGGAAGTAGTTTGAGAAGGAATAAGTAACATGTACTGTAGCTTCTTCTTTTTTTTTTTTCTTTTTTTACCTAAAAACTTTTCGCGGACCCCCATTTGAGAACCACTGACTTAAAGGACACAGAGTGGACAATAGGCCTGACTCCTGCTTGATGTCACCTAAAGGACACAGAGTGGACAATTCTATGATGTTTCAAAAAGCTTTGTGCAGTTTGTTTCTTTTCATCTTCCCCCGTTTTCTCCCCAATCGTACTTGGCCAATTTCCTGTCGCGGCCGTTGCCCTGTCCTGGTCGTTGCTCCACTCCCTCTGCCAATCTGAGGAGAGCCGTAAATTAGCACATGCTTCCTCTGATACATGTGCCAGCTGCTTCTTTTCACCTGACAGCGAGGGGTTTCACCAGCAGGACGTAGCGCGTGGGACGATCATGCTATTCCCCCAGTTCCTCTCCTCACCCGAACAGGCGCTGCGACCGACCAGACGAGGTACTAGTGCAGCGACCAGGACTCATACCCCACCGCCGGCCAATTGCGTCTGTCGGAACATCTGACCAAGCCGGAAATACCACTGCCAGGAATTGAACCCGAGTCTCTGCGGTGGTAGGCAAGCGCTTTTACCTCTAGACTACCCAGACACCCCAAGGCCTTGATCCCCCGCCCCCCTCAAATGTAGAATCCTTCAAGGAGCCATGGGAACCCTGTCTTTAATGAAACAGAATGCACTTAGGCAGGACTCACCTTCAACCTTTTCAGGGACCACGCAGGTATCATCATAGAAATGCCTCGCCACTTTGTCAAACATACAACCTGGGGGAGTAAACACGAGTGATTGGTGTAATATTCTACAAATACCCAAAATGCACCATGACAACATTCACACGTATCATCAGTGGTACCTTCAGTCCTGTTAGCGTGAGCCAGATAGCCGTCTTGCCGTAAGTATACAGAATGGCAGCTCGGCACTTCAGCTGAAAGCCAGGCAAGAATGGGAGAGTGGGTGTTAAAGGGCCTGAAGGCAGCATTAAGAACACTATCTGAGTTATCTGATAGCAGTCAGAGCCTGTTCACTCAACGCACCACTGGCTCTGATTAAACAATATGGCCTCCAGCGCCAGCATTGCAATGGCTCCCAGCCACAGGCGAGCTCACTATATCACACTACTACTAATACACGCTCCCAACGTCTAAACACAGAGGGAGATTTATTACCGCATATGGCGCATACAACAAGATGCTTGTGGGCGTCCGGGTAGTGTAGCGGTAGATTCCCTGCCTACCAACACGAAGGTCGCAGATTTGCACCCACGTGTTACCTCCGGCTTGGTCGGGCGTCCATACAGGCACGATTGGCTGAGGAGGGAAGCCAGACTGGGGGTATATGTGTCCTGGTCGCTGCACCAGCGCCTCCTCTGGTCGGTCGTGCACCTGGTCGGAGTGGAAGGGAATTGGTGGGAATAGCGTGATCCTCCCACGTGCTACGTCCTGCCGGTGAAGCTCCCGGTGTCAGGTGAAAAGAAGCGGCTGGCAACTGCGCATGTGTCGGAGGAAGCATGGTGCTAGTCTACGGCTCTCCCCAGATCGGCAGAAAGTGGAGCAGCAACCGGGGCAGCAGGGGCGGAAATTGGCCAAGTACAATTGGGGCGAAAAAGAGAAGGGAAATCAGAAAAAAGGGAGAAAAAAAACACACAACGCTTGTATGGACAGTGGAGCAAGTGGACATGATGTAAGTTTTTCCAATTTACCTAACCCCTCCTTGCAATGTGATAAAAGTTTCTCAGTGAATTATAGTTATTGCCTCACCGAATAATCTGCTGGTTACCCAATTTTAACAGCAGAATTTGATGTCCTGGCGTGGCACATCCGTGCGTAATGACGTTTCTGTGCTGTGCTGCGCTGCGCGGAGATTATGGTGCGCTCAAGCGCAGCGAGTGTTTTAGCGCCTCCTTTTCAAAGCTCTTAGCGCAAAGTAACTGCGTGCTGCTGACGATAGGATAATGCCATCTATCCCCACATTTTAGCGCTGAAACGCCTGCTTTGGCATGTGGCACGCCTATGCCCAAGACAATTATAACAGCCATGCGCTTGTGCCCGCCCCCAATTTACATTGAACACGGCGTTAAACGAGCACAAACGTGTTTTCAGATCTAAATTACATAGATGTGAAGGGGTCACTTATTCCTTCTTCAACACTTATGTCTTCTCCTTTATCTACACATCATGGATTTAACAGGTGAAATCCATAAGTAACATACCTTTTTACTTAAATTCACCTGCTCAGTGACTTTCAGGAATAGTTGGTGTTCCGAATAGTCTAATTTGTACACACAAAATACAAATTTCTAATACGATCTTAATGCCTTTAACAGCTATTTGGTGGTTTGCTTATTTGAGTGATGAGCTTATTTGGCTTGTTTAGGTTTAATTAGATGTGTCCAATCAAATAATTCTCAGTTGTCTGAAAAGGACTTGCACTTTGCTACGGAAGCCATATTTACTAGTTTGTTTTACAACATCCAATTAAACTTCCATTGACTGTCCATGTTTTCAGAACCTCCCATAACACAGGCATCACAGGCACATGGCATGTGATCAAAATGGCCAAACGGGTCACAGGCACATGGCATGTGATCAAAATGGCCAAACGGGTTACAAAGTGAATGTTCAATAAACAGACTAAGGCCCTTCATTTAGACCCATAAACATTTCTGTGAACGTCATCAAAGTAATGGGCTTGTAGAGGAAATGACTGCTAATGAAATGATCAGCTCCCCTCCCATCCTGCAGCAGGCCTGCTCCAGTCAACAAGCCCCACAGTGCCTGCTAATACATTCACCCTCGTACTCAATCTTATACACAACTGTACACAACACTGCTAAGGTTTCTACTGTAGCCTTGGACCATGGACCAACAAATGCCATATTTCTCTCACTAGCACATTTCTCACAGGAATGCGGTGGCTCTCTGAACCTTACACTCATTATTGGTTGCCTTATAATGATGATGATCTACAAATTGAAGGTTACTGTTGCACTCATTGTGAGGCAGTTACGTAAATGTATTTTTTTTTAAGTGTAAATAGACCATTCAAGAAACATAGTGCTGTTGATGGACCACAGGGACATAAGAAAACTGTGTGTATTTTCAGATTAATCAATGGTGTTTTAATAGGTTTCAAGAGCCAAGAGCCCCTAAAACTCGGTCAGCACGTCAATTACCAAGTAAACCTCACAATGGAAAGTGAGAAAAACACCAAAATTGCAGTTGCCTGGCTTTTCCATGACAGCAGTGGTACATTGCGGAGCTGCCGGTGGAGGGGGGGGGGGAGCTGGTGTAACAGAGAGTGGGCAGACCCAGAGGAGGCCATGGGAAATAAAGAGCTGGTGTAACAGAGAGTGGGCAGACCCAGAGGAGGCCATGGGAAGTAAAGAGCTGATGTAACAGAGAGTGAGTGGGCAGACCCAGAGGAGGCCATGAGAAGTAAAGAGCTGGTGTAACAGAGAGTGGGCAGACCCAGAGGAGGCCATGGGAAGAAAAGAGCTGGTGTAACAGAGAGTGGGCAGACCCAGAGGAGGCCATGGGAAGTAAAGAGCTGATGTAACAGAGAGTGAGTGGGCAGACCCAGAGGAGGCCATGGGAAGTAAAGAGCTGATGTAACAGAGAGTGAGTGGGCAGACCAAGAGGAGGCCATGGGAAGTAAAGAGCTGGTGTAACAGAGAGTGGACAAGCCCAGAGGAGGAGGAGGCCATGAGAAGTAAAGAGATGGTGTAACAGAGAGTGGGCAGACCCAGAGGAGGCCATGAGAAGTAAAGAGCTGGTGTAACAGAGAGTGGGCAGGCCCAGAGGAGGCCATGAGAAGTAAAGAGCTGATGTAACAGAGAGTGGGCAGACCCAGAGGAGGCCATGGGAAGTAAAGAGATGGTGTAACAGAGAGTGGGCAGGCCCAGAGGAGGCCATGAGAAGTAAAGAGATGGTGTAACAGAGAGTGGGCAGGCCCAGAGGAGGCCATGAGAAGTAAAGAGCTGGTGTAACAGAGAGTGGGCAGACCCAGAGGAGGCCATGGGAAGTAAAGAGCTGGTGTAACAGAGAGTGGGCAGGCCCAGAGGAGGCCATGGGAAGTAAAGAGCTGGTGTAACGGAGAGTGGACAGGCCCAGAGGAGGCCATGGGAAGTAAAGAGCTGGTGTAACGGAGAGTGGACAGGCCCAGAGGAGGCCATGAGAAGTAAAGAGCTGATGTAACAGAGAGTGGGCAGACCCAGAGGAGGCCATGGGAAGTAAAGATATGGTGTAACAGAGAGTGGGCAGACCCAGAGGAGGCCATGGGAAGTAAAGAGATGGTGTAACAGAGAGTGGGCAGACCCAGAGGAGGCCATGGGAAGTAAAGAGCTGGTGTAACAGAGAGTGGGCAGGCCCAGAGGAGGCCATGGGAAGTAAAGAGCTGGTGTAACAGAGAGTGGGCAGGCCCAGAGGAGGCCATGGGAAGTAAAGAGATGGTGTAACAGAGAGTGAGTGGGCAGACCCAGAGGGGGCCATGGGAAGTAAAGAGCTGGTGTAACAGAGAGTGGGCAGGCCCAGAGGAGGCCATGGGAAGTAAAGAGATGGTGTAACAGAGAGTGGGCAGACCCAGAGGAGGCCATGGGAAGTAAAGAGCTGGTGTAACAGAGAGTGGGCAGGCCCAGAGGAGGCCATGGGAAGTAAAGAGCTGATGTAACAGAGAGTGGGCAGACCCAGAGGAGGCCATGGGAAGTAAAGAGATGGTGTAACAGAGAGTGGACAGACCCAGAGGAGGCCATGAGAAGTAAAGAGCTGGTGTAACAGAGAGTGGGCAGGCCCAGAGGAGGCCATGGGAAGTAAAGAGCTGGTGTAACAGAGAGTGGGCAGGCCCAGAGGAGGCCATGGGAAGTAAAGAGCTGGTGTAACAGAGAGTGGGCAGACCCAGAGGAGGCCATGGGAAGTAAAGAGCTGGTGTAACAGAGAGTGGACAGACCCAGAGGAGGCCATGGGAAGTAAAGAGCTGGTGTAACAGAGAGTGGACAGACCCAGAGGAGGCCATGAGAAGTGGCTGAGGAGGCAGCTCTGCCTCTCCAGGGTCCTGTCTGTCCGTTTAGTGAATGAACCCAAGCAGTCCAGCGTATGTTCATTCACAGTGTTGGGAGGGTTATTCCACTACAGATTACTGAATGCATGTCCTAACATGTAATTTGTAACATACTCGATTAGATTAGTCAAGTTAAGTAACATATTCTAAATACTTTGGATTAGCCTACTTTTGGAATACTTGAAAATCGTCTTGCTGAGCCCATTTGTCTGGGTCACTCTGAATGTACACACTCATTTGTTTAAAATATTGTATGCTTTGTATGATTATTAATATTGGTTTAATTTCTGCAGGTAAAGACCCAGAATAAGCCCACCTAGGGTTTCCTGTCTCTACCTGCACATGCTTTTGTTGATTTCCTTTACTCTGTTTCTTTTTTCTCTCTTTTTTTAATATGTGAAAAAAAGTGAGTTACATGCACATTGCACACTGATGTAATGTTGTGTCCTTCTTCAGCATGTTAGTGAAATGTGTTTGTAGAGTTAGCACTTGCAATAGGGCTGGGTATTGGCAAGGACCTCCTGATATGATAGGTATCACGATACATGGGTTGCGATACGATTGTATCACGATACATTGCGATACAATACATATTGCGATATATTGCAATACTCTACATAATTAACTGACAATTAAAAAATATAGCTAAAAATACAACACGCTGTGTACCACCCAGGTAGTGTAATAATATGTACATCGCTTTATATTGTTAACTTAGTGGACAAATTTTGTCAAAACTACTGAGTGTTGAGTGTCTTACTGAACGCACTGAAATAAAAAGTATTCTTATTGTGTCACTGAACACACAGCAGTGCAAAAAATTTGATATGGCGATATATCACGATATTTTTCTGAAATATCAATACAGTATTGCGGAAAAAAGTATCACGATATATTGCCGTATCGATTTTATTGCACAGCCCTAGCTTGCAACACTACTTTAAAGGGCTGACTGGCACTGGAAAAAACAAAAACAAAAAAAGATGTTTGTGTGCTGAAGAAGCGAGAAAAAAAAAGAAAAAAAATGGGGGAGGGGCTCCGGTGTGTCCCGGCCTGGCCTTCTCTCTCACGCCTTATGTGTGTGGGGGTGGGGGGCATCGGTGCTCTCCATCACTGGTCGAGGGATGCCGGTAGGTTAGAATAGCTTAGGTTAGGTGATAGATTAGCTACAGCCTAACTGTAGGCTGTAGACCTGTTATAGTGTTCAGGCTAAAATCAGACTAGAGTAGAATAGGAGAGGGCAGACTAGGCTGTAGATTAGCTAGATTCCCTGTGTTCTAGTTAGTTCCGGTTAATGGCTCGAGTAGTCAGATTGTCTGAACTGCTGCTCATTTGGCCTGGATGCTCTGCTGCTAGTTCCAGTGTGCCGTTGCTACCTGTGGCTGGGCGATAAATGTCAATTCATTTCTTGCTTATTCATTGGCTCTTTTCGCCTGATAAGTAATTACATAACCTGCCTGCTAAATTTGACTGTCCCCTGTGACTATTCATGACCATATCACCTAGCTACAGTATATTCTATCTGTTCTGCTCTTCTCTTCCCCCCTTCCCCTGCTCCCTCCCCACCTCCTCCCTTTCCCTGCTCTCTCCTCCCCCACATTCCCTGCTCCCCACCTCCTCCTGCTCCCTCCTCCCCCACACCCCCCCTCTCCCTCCCCAACTCCTTCCTTTCCCTGCTCTCTCCTCCCCCACTTTCCCTGTCCCCTCCCCACCTCCCCCCTTGCACTGCTCTCTCCTCGCCCACATCGCCCCACTCTCCCTCCCTTGCTCCCCCTCCTCCCTTTTCCTGCTCTCTCCTCTTTCCCCCTTCCCCTGCTCCTTCCCCACCTCCTCCCCTTCCCTGCTCTCTCCTCCACGAACATTTCCCATTCCCACCCCACCTCCTCCCTTTCCCTGCTCTCTCCTCCCCCACATTCCCCCGCTCTCCCTCCCCACCTCCTCCCTTTCCCTGCTCTGCCCTCCCCCACATTCCCATGTTCCCTCCCCATCTCCTCCCTTCCCTGTTCTCTCCTCCCGCACATTCCACCCCCCTTTTCTCCCCTTCTCTCTGCCTTTCTCTAATTGTTCAATCTTGTTATTATTACTACTGTAATTGCTACTGTTGTGTCAGCTAGATTTAGCTAGACATATTTTCTGTGAAGTCCTCTGAGACATGCTTGTGAATTAGGGCTATACAAATAAACTTGACTTGACTTGACATTTAGTATGCAGCACTTTTGGGGACATAGAGTCAGGTGAAAAGGCAGGGGAGAAGCCTTTGCACAGTGTTCTACATATTCCTGAGAGCGTCCTGGTTCTGTGTCTCTTCCGCCATTGCCATTGCCTTATGGCAGGTGCACTGTGCATGCACAAATTGTTGCACTTTTTTTTAATCTGTTTATCAGAAATGCATGCCTCATATGAACTTTAGAGTAAATAAAAACAAAACAAAGTAATCCCTTCAAGTAACTGTTTTCAGAATATCACCAATTTAAACTGTAACTGTAAGGGAATATTACTCATATTTTGAATACTGTATTCTAAATACAGTACATGTATTCCGTTACTCCCCAACCATGTTCATTCATGTCCCGAATGTAGCCTCAGGCCCCGTGGAAGGCCCCAGCTGACGACAGGCCTTTTTGACAGTGGCCATTTTCCGTCGAATCATTAATGAGGGTTTCCAAACTTCCATGATTGGAAGTTGGAGACCCTCATTAATGTTTTGCTTGCACCTGTGTTTACCCTGCCTTTTCGACACAAAATGGCCGCTGTGAAAAAGGCCTATTAGGTCCCTTTACTCACTCCCTAAGGGGAATGGACAAGCGTGGGAGGACGGATAGTGACCAGGCATACCCCCCCCCCCCCTCTTTTCTATGAGAGCACCACAGGAAATGGAGGCCGGCGCAGACACCCGGCTCAGCCAGATCCCCTGCCCTAATAATGGGCAAACTCAATAAACGCCAACCCCTCCTCCGCCTTCTCCCATTCCTGAAATGATGACGCTCTAGCAACAGAAAGAAATGCTGTCGCTTTTTATGGTATTTATTTCATCGCTACCATAAAAAGACTTCTCATCACATTACTTACCAGTTATCAGGGTAACATGTAGACAAGCACACGCACACACACACACGCACGCACACACACACACACACACACACACACACACACACACACACACACACACACACACACACACACACACACACACACACACACACACACACACACACACACACACACACACACACACACACACACACACACACACACACACACACACACACACACACAGAATTTAGAAGATTCTCACCAGGGCTCCCACACCTTCCTAAGCATCAAATTCAGGGACTTTTCAAGGACTTTCCAGGCCCAATTCCTTCAAATTCAAGGACCCAACAACCACGGCATAGTTTGAGATACGGATCCACTTTCTCGAAGCAGGTAGAGTGTGAAACAAGGACGCAAAGACGGCGGGAGAGACACGCGCAGACAGCGAAACGTATCGTAAACGTAACGTATTACTAACGTTGAGCAAAAAAAAATAATCGTATAAGAACTTATAAGAATATATAAATTCAAGCACTTGAATCACCCATGTCTATCTATGTCTATTTTCAAAAACTTTCAAGGCCTTGATTTTCCCCCCCTGAAATCCACAAACTTTCAACAATGTCAAGGAGCCGTGGGAAGCCTGTCTCACCTGAGTCGTAGGTGAAATCCCTGGGCTCTTGCTTGATCATCATGGAGGCGGGGTATGCGTGGGGCAGCGGCGCCCCCACCATGGCCGGGTGTTCGAACAGCGGGTCGGGGTACTCCTGCTTGAAGCCTTGAGGAGGGAAGGGGATGTTAGGCTCCGACATCTGCCTGTGGTACACGGGCCGCCCATCCCGAACCATTGTCGGCGGGGAAGGGAACGAGTGGCCCGGCTCTGAGAGCTGACGCCGAAATCTGAGGACGACAACAAATCAGTGGATTAGTTAGCAGCACTCATACCGGAAGACATATTTAGACAAGAACATGTTATCCCTTTAACTGGTATGGTTAAATCCATGCTTAATCATGGTTAAATCACGGTTAAATCATAGCATTTGCTAATTATGTTTAGGGCTTTAACCTGCTCGAGTGCCAAATGACTGGACTTTGTCATTGAGGGCAAAATACGAGTGCCAAGTTTAAACAATAGACCCTTCTCATCACGGGGGCCATTTTGTGTCGAAAAGGCAGGGTAAACACAGGTGCAAGCAAAACACTAATGAGGGTTTCCCACTTCCATGATTGGAATTTGGAAACCCTCATTAGGGTTTTGCTCGCACCTGTGTATATTCTGCCTTTTCGACACAAAATGGCCCCCGTGAAAAGGGTCTATAGAGTATTTTAAAGATTGCACATTGCCGATTACTTGACACTGTCTGACTTGTCTGACCTAAATAAAAACATTGCAAATTAGGAATAGCTGAATAGAGAGCCTCAAAAGAACCAGTGCTCAAATATCCAGCAGCGATGCACCTGGTTTATTATGCAAGTCATGACTGCCTTGTAAACAAATAAAACAACATACAAAACTTCAGGTTGTCTGCCGGGTGCTGTTCTGGTTACCTACTGTAGCACCTCTTTAGCCTTCTTCTTGGTACACAGGACTATTTGTTATATCTGTTGTCAGGCCTTTGTGGCTTTGAATCTTGCACTCATTAGTTACTGATTGCATATATAATGGTGATATAAGAAGCACTGGTTTAGACATTTCCCAGAGGCAGAGCTGCTCTGGAGGCAGAAATAAACTCATTGGTTGAATTAAACTTCAGTGGGCGGAGCCAAAGAACCACAGTGTTTCTGGCGAAGCAGTGTTGCCAACTTGGCGACTTTGTCACTAGACTTAGCGACTTTTCAGACCCCCTGGTGACTTTATTTCTCAAAATCGACTAGCAACAAATCTGGCGACTTTTTGACCATGGGAAGCAATGTTAATATGATGAATCCCAAAGCATTTGGCAATAAATTGGTATGGCTGATGCCGGTTTTCTCTACTTGCTTGGCTAATCAGCAATTCCCACACACAGCAGAGCCCCCCTCCCTCCGCTGCAAGCAGGGACTGTATGGTAGGGTCCACTTGTAATTGTTACCTGTGAATGCCGAAACTGGCCCGGATGAGCGGAGTCAGCACATTAATATGAAAACAGGCTACGCCGCGGCGTGCATAGCAAGTGCAGCATTATAGCCAGTAGGCTATATTGATATGCAAATGATCATGAGATGTCATCTGACGACATCTAGCAATGTTCTGAGCAGCCAATAGCTACTTTACTTGGAAAAGAGTTGGCAACACTGTGGAAGTAACATTTAACTGAGGTCCAGTGAAAAATACAAGAGGTAAAAGAGGAGGAAGCTAATATTCCGAAGCTAAGCGCTCTGCTACTAACTGAAAAAAATAAAATAAATCTAGCAATAGCCATACTAAATTAGGTTAGCTAGTTAGCCTAGCTGACCTTCCAAGTTCAAACTAGGCTAACTAAGCTAGTTAGCTCTAGCCCACTGGCCAAGATAATGAATCCGGTTCAGCCTATAAATGAATGGGAAAGATACATTGTTGCTGTTTCCATTTTGATCAGAGTTCCCTCTTTGTGCTTCAAGTTAATTTGCCAATTGCGCTCCTAAACACGGTGGTTCTTTGGCCCTGCCCCGAGTCATTGAGAGAAAAAGTTGTGTCAACGGAGGGTCAAAAACAATACAGCTCATGTGGTTCACGTAGCTCCGGGTCCAATTCCACTACTTCCTTAGGGCGATGCAGTTGCTAGCTCCGGCTGTTTGGAACTACTCTGGGTCTCCATGATCCGCCATTGCTGTCAAATAATTGGCCTGATGAAGTGAATGGAGTTGACGCAGAGCTCTCTCTCTCTCTCTCTCTCTCTATTATGACTCTGGCCCTGCCCATCGAGGTTTAACTCACAATGAATGAGATTATTGCTGCCTGCAGAGCAGCTCTGCCGGCGAGAAAATGTTTGTAGAACTAAAACTGGCACTATAAAGTTACTCTACTGCATGCTGACCTGGTTGTAAGCTGATCTGGACATGAGCCTAAGCTAAATGGCCTGAATGTAAATGTGATGTAAATGTAAAAAGGCTGTGGGTTTGAGTACCTGTGGTCCAGAGCGTAGGCGATGTCAGGGAGAGGCTGCGAGGGCGGACAGTGGGCGTAGGTCCTATCTGGCTTGGGGGTCGGGGCTGCCGTGGGCGAGGCATGCTGGAGCGGGGACACGGGGGTGCTACAAGGGGGCGTCACTGGGCTGGAGGGCTTCATTCCTGTGGGCTGCTTCTGCTCATAGGCACTGTGGGCAGAGAGGGGGGCAAGAGGTTGGACATCATCAGTCAGTCTTTCGGGGTCTGATTCACCCTGGGGTCGTCTGGTGCTTAATGAAATGGTTTATGTTGTTATTTTACTTTACATTACGTTATGTTATATGTTATGTCATACACTACTTGTGTTAGGATCTAACTTTTTCGATACACTCATGTACAGTGCATCGTATGCAGTAGCTCAGTGATTCCCAACCAGGGGTACGTGTACACCTAGGGCTAGGGGCTACTTGACCAGCTTGCAGAGGGGGTACCTGGAAAGATTGGGGATTACAATTTATTTATTTCCAAAATGATGAAAACAATATTCTACGTCATTTCATAGGCCCATCCCGTTAAAACGGATGACTTTTTTCAATTGAAAACTGTCAGAATTGTATTAAAGTGGAGTCTTTCAAATGGTTTCCATTTAATAATCAGATGTGTATAGGCCTACTAAAAGTGTTTAATAGAACAAATTTAGGAGAATCATCTACTCGCATGAGTGAGGGGGTACTATTGGCATGGCAGAACATCTCGAGGGGTACATAAGACAAAAAAATGTTGGGAACCACCGCTGTTGCTGACAGGGTATGAATGCATTTGGCCCTTTCAAACACACACTGGTTTAAAACAATATGACCACCTGCTCTTTCCATGAAACAGACTGGCCACATGGAGTTCACCTATCAAATACTCTTTGATTTGAGAAGAGGAGATGCACTGTAGATGAAGAGGAGCAAAAATATTAAAGATATATTTTTATGCCTGGGAAATATTGAGGCATCTCAATATTAGCAACATGTTTGAGGATATACCAATTTGCAAACTATCTTTTTTAAAGATGAAAACTATTTTTTTTTGCACTGTAGTATTGGGTATTTGTTGGGAGTAAAATATGGATTTTTGTTGAGTGAAAGAGAGATATTAGTGTCTTCCCTTTACTATAGCCGATTGCTATAGTTTTGTTGCTCTTTATTTTACATGCAGTATTGTGTACTTTGGTCAGAATAGTGCTATATTATCATTATCAATATGATGATGATGATGATGATGATGATTAACTTCTATTCCACAGGATCATTTTCATGATCAGATGCTACTGTAGATGATGGAGTGAATGCTGCGTAGTTTCAGTGGATATGTCACACCTCCTTTTCATTGTAATTTGATGGAAAGCACAGCACGCCAAATGTGATACTTTGCCTCTTTGTACCCTGTCTGCATCTGAGCAGATGTCACCAGGTGAGTGAACGAAGAATCACACACATGATTCACCACATCAAAGACTGCTTCAAGATGGCTCTCTATGTAGAGTCTACATACAAGGTCATTATACAAGCACGCAAGGAGAATGAATGTCATGTATTACAAATCAAATCAATTCAACGTTGAGTGTAACTAAGCAACACTCCTGTGCCACAGACCCCTTACCCTTACGTTCATTTGAAAAAAGGATTTGCCGAACATGACGGCACTTGTTACAGGGTGCTTTGGATTTACCTTAGAAATATCAGATGCCTCCAGTTTCCTGTGCATCTCCTTTGAAATACTGAACGCAGTGTTTACACACAAAAAAGAAAGAAAATAACATCACGTAGAATTGAACAGCGCTTTTGAAGAATTCAATATCTCATAAAACACACGCACACACGCGTGCAGCCGCGCACGCACGCGCACACACACACACACACACACACACACACACACGCACACACACGCACACACAGTTCATCATCTAATATCCCTAAAATAAAATGTACCTAGTGTCATTTTGTCAATCAATGACTTAAATCAGAAACTTGATAAAGTACAAAGTAATTTATTTCAGTTTTGTGCTAATTCTTTTTTTTTAAAGTAGGTATAAAAGTGGATATAATTTTAGAATAAATAAAACTCCTCAAACTTTTTCGGTTGGTTATAAACATAATGTGGAGCCAAATATGATACACAGCAAAAAAAGTTCCACTTCTTCTAATGTTGGCCTCGTTCTAATAGACTGCTATCGATCACTTTGAAAGAATAGGTGTCACTTTTTTCAAACGGTGAATATGTCTTTTTTTTTTAATATCATTTTCGAGTGGTCAGTTTGTGTGGTGCGGGGCCCACCTGACGTTGTACAGGCACTTCTCTCCATACTGGAGTTTGAAGGGCCGTTCCTGACTACAGTTGGAGCTCAGCTCTGAACACGGGCTATGCGGCTCCCTCTTGATCTTCAGCTGCAGTCCGTGGAAAGCCACTGCACCAAGCCAGGAGGAGAGAGTGAGAGAAACCCCAATTAGACTTGGAATAATAATGAGTCACACTTTACTAAATAATCAATAGTAGGGTTCGACCAATATGGGTTTTGAAAGCCGGTTGCAAATAACTTTTTTTTTGTACTGAAGGTGCCAATAACTACTGTCATTCACAGTGCCTATTTTCATGACAAATGTGTTTCCGGCAGAATTATATTTTTGTCCGGGTGGAAAAGACCCAGAAACAGCATTTATACCAGTCCACAGAAACACATAGTAATTCAATTATTTGAGTTTTATTGGCAGTTATTTATGGCAGGACGACACACCCTACCAATTCAACGACCCTGGGATAATGCCTAAGAATTCCTTGACATCGGCAAGAAACACTATTGAACAATTCAATGAAAAAATAAGTAAATACAATTTTATTACAGGATTTACAGACATTTTTTTTTTTATGTATCTGTGGTCAGGGAGGAACTTCCATCATCCACTTGATATGATATTTAACAAAAGGCCAAAATCAGCTCTATGTATATTAGTACAAGCCTAGTTCTGTGTATGGATGTTGCCAGCTATGAAATAATGCCAACCCCTCCCTCCTATGTCTGCCATCCTACACATGTCTGCCATGTCAAGCCATCAGTCACACACCAACAACTCACTTCAAATCTCATTTGTAAGCTATGTTCCAGAATGGGAGTCTGTTAGTGAAATATAGCATCAAACTGGGCTGCTCTACAGTAAATGCTTTATCTGCTTTCAGCTGGCTGTCAATACATCCCAGACGACAACAACCGGGCTCATTGAACTGAAGGGGCCTGTGCTCTCTACCTACGGGTCGGCCCCACAGCACAGTGAGCCCCGCCCCCGGTGCATCTGAGAGGCTGTTAAGTGCCTGATCGGTCCTGATTAACATCCCACCGTCTTGAGTCATGATCAACGCTAATCCAATTGGCTGACAAAAACCCAGTCAGTCAGAATGAAGTCAGGCTCAGGTTGCCTCAGTCGCCAATCACCGTCTCACCGCGACTACACACGACGACGTGCGCCGCGGTGAGCCTATCCCACAGCGCTCCATCAGACCCCGCTGATGCACGCGGTTGAAAGGGATAGATTCTGCTCTGACTGATGTTACAGACAGGATGGGAGTCTAGTAAAATAGCTGAGTAAAAAACAAAGCAACCATGAAACTATGAATGGATGAAGGAAATCCATCAACTCCTCGTTCAACCAAAGCACAAACATTTTGACATTTCATGAACCAAAAGATTCAAGCTGGTGGTTTTGTTTGGGGGAATATTTGCCGGTGGGAATATTTTTCTTTCAAACAAACTCCTATCCAAGGGACTGTGTGGAAGGTCTAAGGAGCTGAGAGAGGAGGATGTTTTGGGGAGTTTTTCTCACGGCTGACTGACAGCTGCCGTACGAGCAGGCGGCGATCTGCCAACACCCCATCTGACGCCCAGCCGGGCCCCTGGGGGCCGGGCTTGTTGGCAGCCCTCGCTGGGGGCCCGACCTTTCCGGGTCATCGATCGGAGGTCAAAGAGACACTTCCTGAGGGGAGACCTTTGACGACGCTGAGCACGGCTCGCAGACGTGGGAGAGCCTCGTTAAGGGCTCATGCAGTCGAAACGATAACTTTGTTTTGCCTCAAGATCAGAATCAGTAACACTTTAATCGTCAAGCACAATAAACGTACAGGAATCTGCCTTGCTGACAGTAACACAAGAGCTAATCCACTGACTTATCAGAGGTTTCTATCTGCCTGCACGTCTCTCTACATTCCAATTCTGCGCTTTACTCTGAACAGTACAGTAAAGTCTGTGCGCTATTTCACTTGCATGTTAAATGGAAGTCAATCAATTTTATTTAAAGTGTAGAATCACCATGAAGCCCAATACACTTATGCATAAGAATAATGCATAATAAAAATAAATATGCATAAGAAGAATGCATAAAGCATAAGATGCATAAGACAAAACATAAGTGGGTTATTTAACTTATTTGTATAAAACCCTGTATTTACCTAAGCGCCACATGGGCTACAATATTAACAATGGCTTCACCTGGGCTGAAACAGAGTGCCTTAAAATAGAGATGGAAATGTCACAATAGATTTTGTCAATGGGGTGCCAAGGCACACAAATCAATAGTGAAGGCATTGCCCCTAACTAAAACAGATACTTCCTTTTTAGTGCAGAATGTCATGCCCATCACTGCTTGATTGCTCTCATTATCTACATATTGATTAACCAAGATGGTAGGGTGTTTAAAAGAAGAGGCAGTTAGAACAATTACTGGGTCTATTTTGAATGCAAATGTTTTTTTCTCTGTGCTATTCATTCAAATATTGAGTCATTTTATTTGGCCTTCGATGTAGAGATACAATTTAACAATTACAAATGACAAAAACACATTCTTTTTTATTTTCGCCTTTTCATTTTGGGTGTAATATTTTACTTTGAGCTCCTAAGCATTTTTATGCCAATCATTCATACTGGTAATTATCAAAAAGCCCTCAGGACCAGCAATTGTGTATGCTGAGCTACAAATTGTGTGTTTTGGCAGAACCGAAGCCTACGTTTGGCAGATATTTCTCCAGTCCATTCATGAAAAAAATACAGGTCTTTTGGCAGCAGCGAAAAACCTTCCATTCCATTTTCACCTACTGTAGGTGCTCGCCTTTCCTGTTAAATATTAGAGGCTCAGATCTGCTGGTTACGTGTGGCCTCATTTTACACCTCCTCTCCTCCTCCGTTCCCTGCTAAGTTATGCTAATGGTAAGCATCTGTGTTGGAGTTCAAGACAAAGAAAATTCTCCTTCTTCGTCACAGCCTGAGGACACATTAGCTTGGAGACTCAGCTCAGATGCTGCTTCTTTAGCAGGATTAGAGCACTACTGTAAGTCAGTATTGAGAGGAAAGTGCCACAGCTTGTCAAGAGGTAAGAAGTTTCAGGATTGTAGATGAAAATATAAAATAATACTTGAATAGCAAAGAGGATTTTTTTTTATCTCACACCTGCCTTCTGGTAAAATATTTGAACTACAGTACACCTCAATATTCTACCAAACACTTTCTCTCAGAGGTGCCATTCTTTCTTTCCTTTATACGGCCTTAACACCAACCATCCTTTCCCTGTTTACCTCTCTTCTGGTCTCTCTGGAGGTGGAAAGATTACCAAAATATAGTAGAAGCAGTGTTACTTTAGCAAAGTAAAATTACTGGTATACAAATCGACTTAAAAGTAAAAAGTAGCTAATTAAAAATGTTCTTTGAATAAGTATAGTACCGGTACTTCAAAATAAAACTTTTAGGCGACCTATGATCTTTCCCCATGCAATGTAAAGGGGATGATAGTTTAACATGTCTTATTACACATTTTAAGCAGACTGAAAATAACAGCCATCGCCAGTAGTCAATGTTTCTTTTGCTACTAGCTTCCAGCTAGCTAGCAAGGTTAACGAACTTAGCGAACTAGCTCGACAACAACCAGGCTAACACAAACCAATAATACTACAGCTGGATGGCTTTTTGGCTAATGCTAAACAGTAAGTTATCATTAACATTTGCTCCAACAAGTTTTAAATTTACAATCGACTAGAAACATTTCTGATGCTTATATGGAGAGACAATTGGGGAAAAGATGGGGGAAGAATCTGGGGGGGAGCAAACAGCCTTCCTTTCATAACTTTTCTACATCTTAAACATCCGTCACAGAGTAGCGTATACATTTCTTTTTATTATTATTATTATTATACGTGTATGTATGTATATATATATATATATATATATATATACAGTATAGTCCCTCCAGGATTTTGCAGAGTTTTTTTGTGATTATTGCGATCATAAATGCTTGATTTTGCGGCGGCTTTTCTCAAGATTTGCGATGCAATTTGCGTCATTTTATGTGATTTTTTGCGGT
Source organism: Poromitra crassiceps (assembly GCF_964638095.1). Classification (NCBI taxonomy): domain Eukaryota; kingdom Metazoa; phylum Chordata; class Actinopteri; order Beryciformes; family Melamphaidae; genus Poromitra; species Poromitra crassiceps. Next base: position 14,875 of record NW_028151551.1, on the reverse strand, counting down.
AAAATTGCGGGAACTGGCAAAAATTGCGGAGTTGCGGAAAAAATTGCGATTTAATTTTTTAATTTTTAATTACATTTTTTCTTTTCCTCCCTTCATCGTTTCTCTTCTCCTTTCTTCCTCATCCTCAATGATGCTATTATCACTTTGCCTTTTCTCATACTTTTTGCTTAGTGCTTCATATTTTTCTTCTTATCCTTATTTCCTCTTCATGCCTTCCCTGTCCTCCTCATCCCTTGTTCCTTGTTAAATATTCAAACTACTAGACCCTAAGCTAAATATGCCACCTCTGTGTGTGTGTGTGTGTGTGTGTGTGTGTGTGTGTGTGTGTGTGTGTGTGTGTGTGTGTGTGTGTGTGTGTGTGGGTCTCAAATGCTTCGCGCTAGCAAAGTGGCTGTCCAGTGACGATTTCCGTGTGTGTTCCTCGCGACAGTGATGCACGGAGTGCAAAATAGTTGGCCTCCACTTTCATGCAAAACATTTGGAAATTGTTTTGCGGTTATTTTTGTTGGCAAATGTGAGGGGTTTGCCCTCCTCATCACAATGCGATGACGTGTTACGTTACGTCATACTCTCGTCACTTCCTATTGTTGTCCCTCGTTCCCACAGCAACCAGGCAAGATGACAGCGCACACATATCTCAAAACCAGGTAAAGATGCGGCATTTTACTAACTTTTTGTGGCGAAATCGCGGGAATTTTGAAAAATTGCAAGCCCCCGCAAATATCGCGGAGTTTGGTTGAATTTGCATTAGTTATTGCGATCGCAAAATCGCAATTTCCGGGAGGGACATATATATATATGTATATACTGTATATGTATACGCTACTCTGTGACGGATGTTTAAGATGTAGAAAAGTTATGAAAGGAAGGCTGTTTGCTGAAAGGAAGGCTGTTTGCTGAAATGCATCCGCTGACGTTGATGTGCTGACCCAGTGGTAATCTGTCTATACTATAATGCCGGCATCGTCTGTCAGTCTCTCTGTCCTTCGCGTATCTCGAGAACCATTGGTTGACTTCAAACTTCGGGAGTGCGCTGAAGGTCACCTGATGGAGTGCAGTGCCCTGTTTTTGTGCAATTCGGACACGTTCAATATTTGAACATTTGTGTTCAGTTCTGCACTGCTTCAAGCCACAGCTGAGCTCTGTGAGAGTAAGTGAGAAAAGTAAACATGCTGTAAGTAGGGTCGTTGAGAGTGAATGGTCGAGAATGAGGGGGGGTAAAGTAAACATTGGAGAGAAGGCAGCATGAAAGGAGCAGAGAATAGTAGGAGAACATGTATTTGTAAGCTGAATAAGCAGCATTAATATTCAAGTCTGTCATGAATAAAATCAAGGGGAAATAATCAGTAGAGAGCTCAGTGATCTTAGTTAAGTGAGATTTCGAAGAGATTTTCACATGGATATAATGGTAGGCTATAATGAGTCACGCATTCAGAAATAATATCCTCTAGGGCCGCGCCACTTCCGAGAACCCCCATCCTGTGTAAGTAGGGTTCCCAGAGTAAAACCTGGCCATTTCCACCACTGCTTATGGATGAGCATCATCTGCTGCATGCCATCGAGAACCGTTGGTCGGATCGACTTCAAACTTTGGGAGTGTGCCCTATTGTGCAGTGCAGTGCCCTATTTTCGTGCAATTGGGCATAGCGCCACCTACTGGCAACACAAATAGCGCTTTATCTTGATAGCCATTAATCTGATCGACTTCAAACGTCAAACTCGGGGAGTGCGCTTAGGGGGACTCAACGGATCAACGGAGTGCAGGGAGCTGAATTCCATGCAATCTGGCATAGCGCCATCTACTGGCAACACAAAAAGCAGTTTATCTCGATAGCCATTCATCTGATCGACTTCAAACTTGGGGAGTGCGCTGCTGGAGAACCTGCCATAGAACAGTGCCGAATGTTGTGCAATTTTGGCACAGCGCCACCTACTGGCAACACAAAAAGTGGTTTATCTTGAGAACCGTTCATCCGATTGACTTCAAACTTGGAGAATGTGCTCCTGCGAACTCGATGTAGTGCAGCGCTGAAGTTCTTGCAATTTGACATATCGCCACCTACTGGCAACACAAAAAGCAGTTTATCTCGAGAAACATGTGTCCGATTGACTTCAAACTTGGAGACGGAGAACGGAGTCGGAGAACGGAGTCCGATGGAGTGCAGTGCCGCATTTCATGCAATTTGGACTTATTCCAGGACTGTCTGTATGTCTGTCCTTCGCGTATCTCGATAACCATTTGACAGATGGACTTCAAACTTGCTCTTAGAGGGACCTGACAGAGTGCAGTGTGTGTGCAGGGGGAAGCACCCATGGGGTGGTGCATGGGGGATCTTAGAGGGACCTGACAGAGTGCAGTGTGTGTGCAGGGGGAAGCACCCACGGGGTGGTGCATGGGGGAACAGGCACTGCACTAGTTAAATGAAGTGTGTTGGCTTTTTCCTTCCTTTCATGAGTTATCCTTTTGGCATGCAGCTTAATTTATTCTTGTTTTTGAGTTGTGTGCGCACCTTTGTTTTTCTAAAGACATAGAAAAGTACAATATTAGAGGCAAAACATTCTTCAGTAAAGTAATGACTTACTCAAAAAAGTACAAGTACGAAAAAAGCTACTCATAAATGCAATTTATTACTACCACCATTAACAATGGGTTTCCATCCCTTTGTCTCTCTCCTCTCTTTAGATACAACCTGATACTTCTTCTATCATTCTCTGCATCTCTCTCTCTCTCTCTCTCTCTGTCTGTCTGTCTTTCTCCCCCTGTCTCTCCATCTCTCTCTCTCTCTCTGTCCGTCCCTCCATCTCTGGGCTCGGTGAAACTCATATGGGAGAGCTGCCGGCTGGGATGCCTGCTCGAGCGCCCAACCACGGTGCCCTCACCCTCCCACCATCTGCTAGTGCCTCTCCAGTCTGCTGCAGGTTGCCAACAGGACAATTCAGATGGTCAGCAGTCTCCACCCGCCCCGGCTACCTCTGAAGGACGAGGGGACAGTCTCGGTGACCTCTGGTTCTCTGCTGCACCACACCGGCTCCACCACCTTGGATTTTTGGGGTAGGTTCACTGAGTTCACTGCTTCAGGACTCACAAGTCTTAACAATAATGCTCAACTTCAATGAATGAAACATTTTTGCGGGTGTGACGATGATGGATAACTATAACCCTACCCCTAACCCTAACAACACCCCTGTGATCACGGTCTGTTCAATTCAAGCTCTTGGTTGAATATTTGAATAAAATGGGCTACATTAAACGGAAAAAAAATCAACTAATCTTTGTCCAAACACGGTCACAAAGCGCTCTCCGAATGCTTACCAACACACACACACACACACACACACACACACACACACACACACACACACACACACACACACACACACACACAAATAGGTAAAAGAAAAAAAACAGCAAAAACACTAGAAGTGATGTCAGAAATAAACATATAATAGACAAAAAATACAAATCATATAATCAAGTTGTAAAAGGAAGTACAATTTTTTTTTCTTACATAAAGCAAGTATGGAAAAAAAATCAATAAGTGGTTTAAAGATTATACTATTTTTTTCTGGAATTTACACTGAAAAACACAATCACAATCTGGTTTTTAATATAGACAATAGGAAGCCAATAGGAAGCTGCGGTCCGGCTCACACGGGGTTAAAAAGCCTGTGATATAGCTTGATGCCAGACCCATCCATGCCTTCATCTTATTCTTATAGTCTTACCCGTGATCAGTACAATCTTAAAATGAGTCCAGAAACAAACGTAACCAACGCAAAGATTCTAAAATCTGGATCTTCTCTTTTTGTTCCAGTATAGCAGTTGTCTTTTTGCACAAGTTGGTTGAATACATAGTAGTTAAAGGGCATTAAGGACAGGAGAAGCAGACTTAGGCTGTGGACATGCAGTTTTGCGCGGGCCGTTTGGCTCATCTAAAAGACATGTGCTAGCACCGGCTCCCACTGAGCTCCACTCACTCCATTTCTGTCCCCAGCTTGGCACTACCTCCTCCAGAAGTGGTGCCAAGTCCCCAGCCCCGCGTGCTTGCCTTTCACCGCGCACAACCAGGTGAACTGCTACTAACGACCACATCCTATAACTACTGCCAGGGTATCATCAATTCACGTCAGGCGACAGAAAATTCATCCCATTCTCAGAAATATTCGTAACAAAATAATTTACTCTTTGGAGGGGGATTACGCAAGTAAAACCTGACATGCCATAAAATACTCTGTATAAAATATTTCTGCTAACACTAGAAAGGCCAGTGAAGTTTGCAGGTGTAAGAAAAAAGGCCCAAAAGCCTTGAACTGAAAGAAAAAATAGAGGAAGAAGAACTACATATTTCCTTGAATGATTTTGAAAATCTAGCATAAAAAGTGGGTCTAGGATAGGTCACGGAGGAGCATGGAAGCATGGAGCATTGGAAGCTGAGAAATGTCAAAACAGCCATCAGTTGATGCCAGTTTGGCTTTCCCAGTGTTAAAAATATCACCTCAACTGCCTGAAAATCAACCACAATATTTTGATGTTTCCTTATGCAAATAAATCACGGTGCAATAATATCTCAGACGGTGGTGGAGAGCTGCAGGGTGCGACAGAGGCGGGGGGGGGGGAGAAAGAGATACCCCCCCCCACCCACACACACACACACACACACACAATGCACCTGTCTGCCTACCCGCACGACTAGTGGTTCTCCAGAGAGCACATGTGCACTCTCAAACAAACACACGAGTCGAAGAGCGCAAACACACACACACACACACACACACACACACACACACACACACACACACACACACACACACACACACACACACACACACACACACACACACACACACACACACAACACACAGAGAAAAGTGATGTTGTCTCTTACTCACAGTTTTCAGTCTGGAAGTCTGGAACAAACTGCTCGTCATTGTCGGGAACTTGAGCTGAAGACATAAGCAGACAAGAAGAAAGGAAAAGATTGTTTCTTGATGTTGATGGACAATGCTGCATTGATCAGGGCTCTCTACAGGCCAATAACCTGCTCTGGCAAGCAGCCTCCTGGGATATTAAGTTGGCCTATCCTCGACGTCGTCGTCAGTTAAAGACCACAGAGCTCGCCATTTTTTTTCTTTTCTTTTTTTTGCAGGAATCAAGGAAAGAATTGCTTGTTTTCTCAGTATTTTTAAAAATGTGCACTTTGGTTTAAAAAGGTTTTAATGGCCTAGAAGGGGTCATGAGACTCATTCCAAACATAAATGACCATGTGAACATTTAATTCAAGTATGAAAAACAACTGGCAATAGCAATATCCAGCACAACCTTGAAAACTTCTTCAATAGCGTGTGCATTATGTACTGCCAGAAATTGTTTCGAACGAACTGCATTTTCAAACAAATGCTTCGTCTGCCTCCTAAATTCCACTTCCTGAGGTCGCCTTGTCCACTGACGACTCTGGAGCCTCAGCGCTCAGTCCTTGCCAGCAGCCAAACACCCATTGTTAACAGTATCTAATTGGCTTCTTCCCTACTGGTGAATCCACCTGTACCTACCGAGTCAGGTCTGTTCCAAAACTGCACTGCTTCACCTATGCTTCAAACGCCCCTGCACCACCGGCTAATGCTAGAATAATGAAGCCTCCTCCTCTGCTCTGGATCCACTTAGGCATAATGTAGATATTTATACATGACACACATTATTTATCACACATATTTACACTTGCTGACAGTTCTTCATGTCCCTCATGTTCCACTATGGCGAAAGGCAATAGGAGATTTAAATTGTGTCATTAGCACATCTATTTATACGCACAATGAGGTGGGTCCTCATTATCACAGAACCAGTAGCATGTCTCCACATGTCTGGAGATCGCACAAGAATCGCCATTTTGGCATTTTTTTTACACTCTTGATACGATCTTGATGTTTTTTTCTCCAAAGGTGTGAGTAAACAATCAACAGATCAACAGTGCCGGTGCTCCATATTTCCCAACAATGCATGTCAAGTGTGTAATGAGAACAAAAAAACACAAGTAGAAACACCTGAGTTTTTTCACTGCAAGTTCAGTTAAATGTGCCTCCACCCTATTGTATGCAGTCCTTTTAAATACAGCCTGGTATTATAGCCTGGTTGAAGTAGTCGATCATCTGGAAAACAACCATGACTGTACAAAGGACTACTGCAGTGTTATGCAGAGGACACACAGTTCTGATGGATGACTCCTTTACATAAGATACTTTGTGACAAGCCTACTTCCAGGGCTAGTAAGGGCAAACGTGAACAATACAACAATCAAAAAGAAAGCTATAAAAGAAAGCTCACTGCATGGTAAATAATACCCACATCTTTAGCTACCGTGACCTAACCTCAACTTTTTAACACCAATTATTAACCCAACGGTCCACGACAACCAAATGTGCCAAAACACAATGAAAAACAAACCTGAAAACAAGAGTGAATCTCAGCAACAGCTCTCGCTTCGCTGTTATGACACAAACACGGACTCACAGAAACCTCAGGCAACACATCTTCACACAGGGACAAAGGAGAGGACAGATCTTCACACAGGGACAAGGAGAGGACAGATGGAAAAGAGAAAGAAAGAAGGAAAGAGTCTTTGTCCAGAAGGAAGTGCAGGGCGGATGAGTCACCGGCCGCGGCCTGTGAATGAGCCAGCTGATCCCTGCAACAAACTCCTGGGGAGATCGCAGAGCTGGAAGTCTGCCGCCATTCACAAAAAACACAGACGGAGAGAGGAGAGAAACACAGGGGGAGAAAGAGGAGAGAAAAAAAGAGAAATAGCAAAGTCCCCAAACACAGGGCCGGAGCAGAGAAGACGCGCCCTGCAGAAGAGAAGATCAGCGAATGCTCTCGCTGCCTCTGCACTACCTGCTCCACTCTGTGTCTCTGGCCTGCTGACTTTCAAACTCATTTAGCGCAGGACAAACAGGATCTGGGTGAAAGGCGCCAACTGTCACACTGTCATTTTTGTCAATGCCGATTTCAATGATACATTTGTGTGCTAACAATGCCAAATTTCCACAGATGAATCGGTGCACCCGTGCATTCTTAAAGCGAGAAATCTGTGAAGCACAACACTTTTTTTTTTTAAATAATAATAATAATATGAAAATGGAAGTATTTTGAACTTAAATAACAAAAAAGAAAAATTCTGGCTGGATGCATGTGGGGATGGAGGGTGGATGGGTGGGGTGTTAGACACACGCCTGTCAGGTGACAAAACCCCTTCAACCACTCTGTCCATGTCGGAAACTCAGTCTGTCTCTCATAATTCCTCCTCTTACTCCAATTACCTGAACTAATAAATCTTACAAATGGACAAGGTATTCCTTTTCATCTTAATGGACGGGAAGTCATTCATTAAATCTACAGCGTTGAAGCGGACATCGTCACATTGGTCCATGACAGGCAGAACTGTCATCCTTAACAGTAATATCTTATCTTATCAACGGCCGCCGTCTCTCTCCTCACTTGGATACTGAAATATTAAAATCTTGTCTTATTCTTTTACACGCCCTGCGGTGTGCGCCACGCTACCTCCCCATCTAACTGGCGGTGAGGGGTCTTGCTGAAGTACTCCAATATCTGTTTCAAAGCATATGTTTCTTTTTTTTTTAAGATTATACTGTGAGCATTTTCAAATGTGCTAAAGAATAGATGGGTCCCATTAAAGATTGAAGACCCCATTCACCTGTGTAAAGGGTGAGCTACATTTTCTCCTCAGCACCTTTCCAGAGGATGTATTGAGATGAAGCTCCATCCTTTAAAAAAAAAGTATTACAGTTGATTTTCCCCCTAATTCACTTACATTGTGCACTTGAGAGAGCTACTTTGTAACTATAATTATGGCTGTGTGTCCTGAGCACTGACATTTCATTTCACTGATGACATTGCTGTAATTTTTAATATTTTTCGGAAATTCCAACTTCCAATTGACTTGTTTTACACAAATTAAATTGATCAAATATTATATTTGTGCCTCATCAGATAGCAGTCTTTCCCCACAATGTCTACCTCAATTTCAGCACAAAACAAGCAAAGGACTAAATAAAACTGATGCAGTAATTTAACACAATAATATAGATTTCCCCCAAAAAAACGTTGGTTCCATAAGTGAACTTTAAAAATAGGATTTTACAAATTAACAAAAAGAAATAAAGGGAAAAAAGACGAGACTTTACATGTCCACATAAGCCAATAAGGTGTAATAAAGAAAACACATAAAGAAAACAAGTCTAATCGTTCTGTTAGAGGGGACAATATTCCACTACTTGACAAACTTATTTTTTACATAATATTGCTGAGGCACATTTTTAGAGATATTCCTATTTTGTTTTACTTTTAGATGTATATTTATAACCATAATATGTATTGTAGTATTGTATGCAAAAGCTGGTTAAAATTTCCCATACATAGAAATTGTCTCTTTTCTCTTTGCAACTTTACAATTTATCTGCTTTCTTATCTTACAGTGACGGAGCAAATCAAGAATTAGTCACAATGACCCTGTCAAACTAAACTTATACACAATGATGCACGCAGTGTGAAATGCCAAACTCTTACTCTGTTATGATATCTATTATATGAACTTTCAAAACACATGCAATATTTAGAGAGATGCAAATACAAAACTTAGGTTAACTAGAGGTTAAACTAAGTGAAAGAGGCAGATGCAGCAGGAGACATGCATTTTACAAACAAATCAAAAGGTAAAAATATAATATCAATATTCACCACTAACCAAAACTTCGGTGTTGCAGACACGGCGGAAAGAGGACACTTGCACTTAAATCCTGAAGCATCACGTCTCAGTTAGACCACAAACTACAAGTCTTGCCATGAGAGAAAACAAAAAAACAAAACAAAACAAAACAAAACAAAACAAAACAAATTAATAAATAAATAAATAAATAAATAATAACAAAAAGTAAACAAATAAATAAATAAAAGTGTGAAAAATGTCAGTGGCCACTCAGTGAGACCAACTCTGAGGGGAAAAAATTATAGATCCATTCTTTTTCCTTTCTTTTTCCGCCAAGAAATTAAATTAAAGCAGACAAGATGATGGTACAGCTGTAGAGGAAAATATTTGGAGAGGTGTGCTGATAGGAAGGAGAGAGAGAGATAGCAGGTGAGAGATAAAGTGAGTGAGAGAGAGAGTAAGTGAGGGAGAGAGAGAGAGAGCGAGAGAGAGAGAGAGAGAGAGAGAGAGAGAGAGCGAGAGCGAGAGCGAGCGAGCACGCGAGCTGGTGCTGCAGCTCGGCTCTGGAAGAGGACGTGGCTGGTGGCAGCGACTGGCGTGCGCTGCGTTAGCTCTTGCCAAAAGCAGAGTCGACAGTGAGCGTCGACAGAGAGCCTTCTCCTGGTAATTTGTGATGACACTCTCTGGTAGAGCCTCCTCCGTCTCTCCCTGAAGACCCCTCTCTCTCATCACAGTCTCTAATGTATGCATGACACACAAGGTGCCTCTTCCACACAGGCTTTTAATTGGACTGCAACGCTCAGCCATGTAACTCCAGGCAGCTCTTTCCCTCATAACCTATCATACCCATCTCTCCTCTTCACACCCCAACTTTAAGACACACTCACCTTCCGCCAGCCAAGCCTCCTGCAGTTGACTGAGGTCCTGGAAGAGCTCTGGGGGGAATCAAAGCAGAGAGCGATGCTTGAAGAAAGTAAAGAAAAAAAAACACAGTCAAAAACCCCATGAGAAGCATCGGAAACAACTGACTTCATTATGACGGGGCTTGGCACCATTGCAGCACAGTGTTGGGCACGTGTGCAGCTAATAACAACTCAATTTGTGTCTGTAACCACTGACAGAGGCTTGTGAGGATCTTCACAGGCTGCTGTGTTCTAATTGAGAGTCTGTACTAAGGAGTGCAGGTGGCCACCAACCAATTGAATTTTGCTAAATGTTTAGGAGCCGTGAAATTAACTCTAACCCCCCACCCCCGCCCTCTGCCTACCTTCTGTGTCCAGGGCCAGGTCGGACTTAATGAATTTTCTCTTTCTGTCATTTGCTGGCCTCTCGCTGCTCGTTGTCTTGTCTTGTGGCTTCTGCAAAGAGGGTACAAAGACACAAATCAATTTTTCTTCCCTGACTGGAGCGGTGATTCGCTTCCTGGCTGCAGCAGCACACCACGCACTCTGTCTGATGGCAGCAGAAAGAGCAGCAGGAGAATCTCAATCGCTTTTAAAGCCCGACCCATGGCAAGGGACTTGTGCTCTTATGCTTGTCATGCAAATTCAGAAGTTGTAAACATAATGCATTTAGCCAAAACACAGAATAAAGTCATGGACACCTTGTTTAACTGATTGTCTTTGACGAACAGATGAAACTTAAATGGTCCATGTGAGGTATATGGGTCTTGGCAGCAGTAAAGAAAGACAAAGAAAAGAATAGAACAAATATAAAGTGTTGGAGGTAATACAACAGGGGATTATAACAATAACATTATTGTAACAGGCAACAAGGACAAAAAAAACTTCCTTGGTAGATTTACAGGTTTGAGTTAACTTTTTTAACTAGCCTACAGGCTATAACCACTCACTTTACAGTAAGGCACTTGTTGGTCGTGAAATCCATCCATTCTGCAGCGCTGTAATTGATAAGCAGTTATAATGTCTCCCTCGAGTCTGTTCTGGTCACAATAAAAAGATGGATAGAGGAGAGAAAGAGAGAAAGAGGACATGAATGACGGTTTCGCATCTTTCCATGAGTGAAAATGAGATAGTTTCTTTCATAAAGGCACAGTTTACACACCTCTACTCGAGCTTTTAGCTCAACGAGAATGAAATACAACTAACAACACCTGCGACGCTGCAAACTTTGTTGACAAATCTGCAAATGTCGTGCGTAAAACGGCACAAAGCGCGCAAAGACGCAGCGCAAAATGCTTCAGACGCGAGAAAAGTCGTGCAAAAAAACAAAACAAAAACAAAATGCGCACTTACCGAGCGACAGTGGACTGCGTGTGTGCGGACTGGAGCAGAGCAGAGCAGAGCCGCTACAGGAGTGATTTCTTTTCCTCCACGGTCCCGGGCTAAAGGCTGCGCTCTCGCCGCTCACCGTGTTGCTGTGTAGCGGCTTGGCATCGCCTCCCGGGGCCTCCCATGGAAACAACCCGCACTCCGCTTCCTATTGGTTGTCAATGTCTTTCACCGGATCAGATTGCTGGCAGTCAATCACGCACGGCACGGTGGGCAAGCAGGCAGGCATGTCAGGAGTCAACATGGAACATTGCCCTCTGAAGTTTGGAGGTGTGTTTTTTAACTGAAAATGGCGCCGCACTTAGCCTAACCTTACATTCACAAATAAACGTATACACATGCATAGCCTATTTACCTGCACCCCCTCTCTCAATTCAATTCGCTTTATTGGCATGGATGTAACAAAGACAATGTTGCCAATGCTTCAAGTAATAATGAGATTACTGTAAAAAGAAAATGGTACAATTAGTAAAATCAAGGAAATAGTAGAAAACAGAACACTGTGAAATACGAGAAGTGTGCATTGAAGTTGTTAGTGGTGTGTGTGTGTGTGTGTGTGTGTGTGTGTGCGCGCGCGTGTTAAAGTTGCCATGTGTGCCACACACACACACACACACACACACACACACACACACACACACACACACACACACACACACACACACACACACACACACACACACAGTCTCTTGTCTGTACCCTGTGTGTACACATTGAAACACACCCCTCTCTCAGTCAGTCAGTCAGTCAGTCACGGTACGTGCACATCTACAATGGCACGGCGGCTTGCCTGCTGAAAAAGCCGCTTTGACGCTGCATCTTGATAGGCTGTCTTGCTGTATTCTCGATTCTGATTGGTCCATTTCAACATCGCGCTGGAACCGCCCCCAGCGTTTCAGCGTTTCACTGTCGCAGACTAGAGGCGGCTTGTCTCCGAGCGGCTTCACGCTCGCGGGGCGGGACTAGGGCGGGACCTTTCGTTGAAGCTACCCAATGACAGCTCTTCTTACACATTTCCTCCCCGCACCCTCCTGTGTACAACGTTTCTACAGGCTACAGCTCCAAGCTGGAAGCTGGTTTGCACGCCCACAAAACGCTGCGACACAGCGGAAAAGCGAATTTGCCATTGTAGATGTGCACGTACCGTCAGTCAGTCAGTCAGTCAGTCAGAAGCAGCTCTCTCTCCCGGCGGTCAGGTTTGTGGCCATGGTAACAGTGTTTTGAAGAGGCTCCAGAGGGACTCGCTCAGAGCCAGCTCTTCCTCCCTGTAAAGGAGACATTGTTGGGTGAGCCTGGCTGTAAGACCTGCAGGAGGCACTGACCTGGAAGTAAAGCACAGGTCACTGGGTGACTGGGCCACTGAGGACACAGCAGCTGCTGGCTGGGGTTTCTCATAACTTATGAGAAACCCCAGCCAACAAAAAAATGATTCCCACTAAATAAATCTTTTTTGTTTGTTTCAACCTGTTGGCCAGCCCAGTTAATTGTTAGATATCACCTAACTGAAGGAGGCAGACTGAAGTTCCAAGTTGTTGTTTTTTAGAGTGCAAGTCAGCTAACTGGTCAACTTGAATGGCAAAGAATGAACTCTGGTAAAAAAAAAGAAGAAGAAAAGAAATTATACTAGAAAACTTTGAATCATTCACTTGGTAGTAAGCCAAAAAGAAAGCCAAGGCAAAAATAACGTGTGCGTCTCAACCTTCATCAGGGTCCAAATATAATGGCAATGATTTATTTTTTCCTTCATTCATGACTGTGGCCATCATGAGCAGCTCCACTGGAGCAGTTGAGGGTTGACTGTCCTGTTCATGGACTCCTCAGCGTAGCTGAAGGTTCATATCAGGTGTTCCCTTTTCAGTCAGGCTGGGATCATATTGTGCTCAAAGGGATATGCAGAACCTGTATGAGGTTATAGAGTCTCTGGATAGTGGACTATGAGCCATTAGGGGCTCCATGTTATACCCACCAGGATGGGAATTACATGGAGGCCACCTTGGCAGTGCCCTGCTACCAGCCTGCTACTGTCAGTTGCTTTAAAAGCATCAGTGGTCTCAGTTTAATGTAGCCTGCCCTATGCAAAGGATGTGTAATTGGCTCATTTTAACACACATTTTTGGACCTTTATTTTTCTGTGTAGCTACAAAGAATTGTGTGGTAGCCTAATAGCTGTTTAGAGCCACTATAGACTATAGAGTTTTGTTTTACATTGTTTCTTTTTATATCTCTGCTGTATAACATTCAAGAAAGGTTTGCCTGCAGTACTAACAGATACAGAAACAGGATAAATGCGTGAAGGGGAACCATTGTATAAAATGCTTGACTGAATCTATCTCAAGTCAGCGGTCATGCTGGTACCATCTTGGATCCAGGCAGGGTTCCATTACCAGGCCGGTGAAGTGGATGTGAAGTGAAGGATCATGTCATGCTGCTGAACCCCCTCGAGGACGGAGAAACACAGGTCAAGTGCCGGCATCCACCCATCTGACACCAAGTAAACCAATGCTCCCTCCACTCCACCACATCACAAGATACGGTAGATAGATTCATACAGATACAGTAGATAGAAAATTATGTTAACATCCTCAGAAAATGATGTAGGAGTTATAGGCACATTTAGTTGACATACTGTAAATGTCATGTATTTAGCTGATGTTCTTATATAAAAGAGACTTCCATCAAAAGTCCATTCCTTTCTCCTTGTTTACTTCCCCACAGTCTGTCATTCACTTTCCTCTCCTGGGAACTCATATATACTCATATACCTGCAGGTCAATGTGACTGCATGTACATTTAGGAAGTGTTTTGACCCTTTCCATCAAATCCATTCAAAACCTGTGGTGTTTAGAACAGCAAATGTAAAAGATTTCATGAACTGGCTGTAGGTTGGATCACTATTTTGTTATACTAGGAATTGAGCATGCATGGAGACTCTGGAAATGATGCACCATGGCTGCAGTTATGGAAATGCACACCTAGTCACAGCTGATGCATATGCGCACCTGGTCACAGCTGATGCATGTGCGCACCTGGTCACAGCTGATGCATGTGCGCACCTGGTCACAGCTGATGCATGTGTGCACCTAGTCACAGCTGATGCATGTGTGCACCTAGTCACAGCTGATGCATGTGTGCACCTAGTCACAGCTGATGCATGTGTGCACCTAGTCACATCTGATGCATGTGTGCACCTAGTCACATCTGATGCATGTGTGCACCTGGTCACAGCTGATGCATGTGTGCACCTAGTCACAGCTGATGCATGTGCACACCTGGTCACAGCTGATGCATGTGCACACCTGGTCACAGCTGATGCATGTGCACACCTAGTCACAGCTGATGCATGTGTGCACCTGGTCACAGCTGATGCATGTGTGCACCTAGTCACAGCTGATGCATGTGTGCACCTAGTCACAGCTGATGCATGTGTGCACCTGGTCACAGCTGATGCATGTGTGCACCTAGTCACAGCTGATGCATGTGTGCACCTAGTCACAGCTGATGCATGTGCACACCTAGTCACAGCTGATGCATGTGCGCACCTGGTCACAGCTGATGCATGTGCACACCTAGTCACAGCTGATGCATGTGCGCACCTAGTCACAGCTGATGCATGTGTGCACCTAGTCACATCTGATGCATGTGTGCACCTAGTCACATCTGATGCATGTGCACACCTAGTCACAGCTGATGCATGTGTGCACCTAGTCACATCTGATGCATGTGCACACCTAGTCACAGCTGATGCATGTGTGCACCTAGTCACATCTGATGCATGTGCACACCTAGTCACAGCTGATGCATGTGTGCACCTAGTCACAGCTGATGCATGTGTGCACCTAGTCACATCTGATGCATGTGCACACC
>NW_028151552.1:0-59666 GCF_964638095.1 Poromitra crassiceps | reverse complement strand
ATTGCGATATAATCCACTTCCAATCTTCTGTGGGTGGGGCCTATTTCACAAAAATCGTCCGATGCTAACCAAACTTGGTACAGGTGTGGAGGGATGTACTCTGAGCCTATATCAGAAGTATTTTGTCATTTTGCCTTTAGGGGGCGCTATAGCAGCATTCAGTGCCTGTCCCTTCTAAATGGTTTTATTTTGAAGGGCGGCAGGAAGTGCAGATTCATTCTCATTATGGCCAGCCTTCCTTCTTGTATGACACTTGACACTTCTGAGTTGATTTCAGAAGAGATAGTGTCATTTGGCGTGTAGGGGGCGCTATTGTTTGCCTATGGGGGGCGCTACAGCAACGTATCTCCGCAACCGTAACTCGTAGAGACTCAATGATGGCGGCGTTGGAATCGGGGTGAAAAAGTACGCTAGTGGTGGGCAGAATCACGATTGCACCTTCCGTTTCCGAGATAAAAGCAATAATTATTGTGCTTGCTGACAAGCAAGGCACAATCTTGAAATCCCACATACTTATTATTATTGTGCTTGCTGACAAGCAAGGCACAATCTTGAAATCCCACATACTTATTATTATTATTATTGTGCTTGCTGACAAGCAAGGCACAATCTTGAAATCCCACATACTTATTATTATTATTATTATTCTTATATCTGCCAAAAACTTCTGCGCGTAACAACGCCCCCAATTTTTGCGCCACATAGACATGCCAGACCTCAAAATGACCGGCTTATTGAGGACAGGTGTGCTATGACTTTGCTAAGGGTTTGTGAAAGCGGTTTGGCCGCAATTCGCCATTAAGCGCCATTTTTTTCCCCATTGACTTGCATGGGGTTTCGAAAAATCTTGCAAAATCTTGCAGTAAATTAGCTGTAATTCAGAAACCATAACCGCTACAGCTACCAAACTTGGTAGGGAGGTGCACTGAGGGGTATTTTACTATCCCCGAAAAAACTGCACCAATTGACCATATGGTGGCGCTATAACAGCCCTCCTTACCTTTTGCTCGATAACTTTTGAACCGTAGGGTGTATCATCAAAATTATTTTTTCCCTGGATTCCTTGGGTCCTCCCGCATCTACTCAACTAGGCCACGCCCATTTCCGTCTGACTAGATTTTCGGCCATTTTGCATTTTGTCCAAAACCGTTTTTTTGCCATTTCTCCTTGAAATTTTGTCCAATCTTCACCAAACCAACGCACACATCATGTTGGGAGTGTCCTGCACAACACTGATTTGGAAGTTCAAAAAAAAACACACCATTGCGATATAATCCACTTCCAATCTTCTGTGGGTGGGGCCTATTTCACAAAAATCGTCCGATGCTAACCAAACTTGGTACAGGTGTGGAGGGATGTACTCTGAGCCTATATCAGAAGTATTTTGTCATTTTGCCTTTAGGGGGCGCTATAGCAGCATTCAGTGCCTGTCCCTTCTAAATGGTTTTATTTTGAAGGGCGGCAGGAAGTGCAGATTCATTCTCATTATGGCCAGCCTTCCTTCTTGTATGACACTTGACACTTCTGAGTTGATTTCAGAAGAGATAGTGTCATTTGGCGTGTAGGGGGCGCTATTGTTTGCCTATGGGGGGCGCTACAGCAACGTATCTCCGCAACCGTAACTCGTAGAGACTCAATGATGGCGGCGTTGGAATCGGGGTGAAAAAGTACGCTAGTGGTGGGCAGAATCACGATTGCACCTTCCGTTTCCGAGATAAAAGCAATAATTATTGTGCTTGCTGACAAGCAAGGCACAATCTTGAAATCCCACATACTTATTATTATTGTGCTTGCTGACAAGCAAGGCACAATCTTGAAATCCCACATACTTATTATTATTATTATTGTGCTTGCTGACAAGCAAGGCACAATCTTGAAATCCCACATACTTATTATTATTATTATTATTCTTATATCTGCCAAAAACTTCTGCGCGTAACAACGCCCCCAATTTTTGCGCCACATAGACATGCCAGACCTCAAAATGACCGGCTTATTGAGGACAGGTGTGCTATGACTTTGCTAAGGGTTTGTGAAAGCGGTTTGGCCGCAATTCGCCATTAAGCGCCATTTTTTTCCCCATTGACTTGCATGGGGTTTCGAAAAATCTTGCAAAATCTTGCAGTAAATTAGCTGTAATTCAGAAACCATAACCGCTACAGCTACCAAACTTGGTAGGGAGGTGCACTGAGGGGTATTTTACTATCCCCGAAAAAACTGCACCAATTGACCATATGGTGGCGCTATAACAGCCCTCCTTACCTTTTGCTCGATAACTTTTGAACCGTAGGGTGTATCATCAAAATTATTTTTTCCCTGGATTCCTTGGGTCCTCCCGCATCTACTCAACTAGGCCACGCCCATTTCCGTCTGACTAGATTTTCGGCCATTTTGCATTTTGTCCAAAACCGTTTTTTTGCCATTTCTCCTTGAAATTTTGTCCAATCTTCACCAAACCAACGCACACATCATGTTGGGAGTGTCCTGCACAACACTGATTTGGAAGTTCAAAAAAAAACACACCATTGCGATATAATCCACTTCCAATCTTCTGTGGGTGGGGCCTATTTCACAAAAATCGTCCGATGCTAACCAAACTTGGTACAGGTGTGGAGGGATGTACTCTGAGCCTATATCAGAAGTATTTTGTCATTTTGCCTTTAGGGGGCGCTATAGCAGCATTCAGTGCCTGTCCCTTCTAAATGGTTTTATTTTGAAGGGCGGCAGGAAGTGCAGATTCATTCTCATTATGGCCAGCCTTCCTTCTTGTATGACACTTGACACTTCTGAGTTGATTTCAGAAGAGATAGTGTCATTTGGCGTGTAGGGGGCGCTATTGTTTGCCTATGGGGGGCGCTACAGCAACGTATCTCCGCAACCGTAACTCGTAGAGACTCAATGATGGCGGCGTTGGAATCGGGGTGAAAAAGTACGCTAGTGGTGGGCAGAATCACGATTGCACCTTCCGTTTCCGAGATAAAAGCAATAATTATTGTGCTTGCTGACAAGCAAGGCACAATCTTGAAATCCCACATACTTATTATTATTGTGCTTGCTGACAAGCAAGGCACAATCTTGAAATCCCACATACTTATTATTATTATTATTGTGCTTGCTGACAAGCAAGGCACAATCTTGAAATCCCACATACTTATTATTATTATTATTATTCTTATATCTGCCAAAAACTTCTGCGCGTAACAACGCCCCCAATTTTTGCGCCACATAGACATGCCAGACCTCAAAATGACCGGCTTATTGAGGACAGGTGTGCTATGACTTTGCTAAGGGTTTGTGAAAGCGGTTTGGCCGCAATTCGCCATTAAGCGCCATTTTTTTCCCCATTGACTTGCATGGGGTTTCGAAAAATCTTGCAAAATCTTGCAGTAAATTAGCTGTAATTCAGAAACCATAACCGCTACAGCTACCAAACTTGGTAGGGAGGTGCACTGAGGGGTATTTTACTATCCCCGAAAAAACTGCACCAATTGACCATATGGTGGCGCTATAACAGCCCTCCTTACCTTTTGCTCGATAACTTTTGAACCGTAGGGTGTATCATCAAAATTATTTTTTCCCTGGATTCCTTGGGTCCTCCCGCATCTACTCAACTAGGCCACGCCCATTTCCGTCTGACTAGATTTTCGGCCATTTTGCATTTTGTCCAAAACCGTTTTTTTGCCATTTCTCCTTGAAATTTTGTCCAATCTTCACCAAACCAACGCACACATCATGTTGGGAGTGTCCTGCACAACACTGATTTGGAAGTTCAAAAAAAAACACACCATTGCGATATAATCCACTTCCAATCTTCTGTGGGTGGGGCCTATTTCACAAAAATCGTCCGATGCTAACCAAACTTGGTACAGGTGTGGAGGGATGTACTCTGAGCCTATATCAGAAGTATTTTGTCATTTTGCCTTTAGGGGGCGCTATAGCAGCATTCAGTGCCTGTCCCTTCTAAATGGTTTTATTTTGAAGGGCGGCAGGAAGTGCAGATTCATTCTCATTATGGCCAGCCTTCCTTCTTGTATGACACTTGACACTTCTGAGTTGATTTCAGAAGAGATAGTGTCATTTGGCGTGTAGGGGGCGCTATTGTTTGCCTATGGGGGGCGCTACAGCAACGTATCTCCGCAACCGTAACTCGTAGAGACTCAATGATGGCGGCGTTGGAATCGGGGTGAAAAAGTACGCTAGTGGTGGGCAGAATCACGATTGCACCTTCCGTTTCCGAGATAAAAGCAATAATTATTGTGCTTGCTGACAAGCAAGGCACAATCTTGAAATCCCACATACTTATTATTATTGTGCTTGCTGACAAGCAAGGCACAATCTTGAAATCCCACATACTTATTATTATTATTATTGTGCTTGCTGACAAGCAAGGCACAATCTTGAAATCCCACATACTTATTATTATTATTATTATTCTTATATCTGCCAAAAACTTCTGCGCGTAACAACGCCCCCAATTTTTGCGCCACATAGACATGCCAGACCTCAAAATGACCGGCTTATTGAGGACAGGTGTGCTATGACTTTGCTAAGGGTTTGTGAAAGCGGTTTGGCCGCAATTCGCCATTAAGCGCCATTTTTTTCCCCATTGACTTGCATGGGGTTTCGAAAAATCTTGCAAAATCTTGCAGTAAATTAGCTGTAATTCAGAAACCATAACCGCTACAGCTACCAAACTTGGTAGGGAGGTGCACTGAGGGGTATTTTACTATCCCCGAAAAAACTGCACCAATTGACCATATGGTGGCGCTATAACAGCCCTCCTTACCTTTTGCTCGATAACTTTTGAACCGTAGGGTGTATCATCAAAATTATTTTTTCCCTGGATTCCTTGGGTCCTCCCGCATCTACTCAACTAGGCCACGCCCATTTCCGTCTGACTAGATTTTCGGCCATTTTGCATTTTGTCCAAAACCGTTTTTTTGCCATTTCTCCTTGAAATTTTGTCCAATCTTCACCAAACCAACGCACACATCATGTTGGGAGTGTCCTGCACAACACTGATTTGGAAGTTCAAAAAAAAACACACCATTGCGATATAATCCACTTCCAATCTTCTGTGGGTGGGGCCTATTTCACAAAAATCGTCCGATGCTAACCAAACTTGGTACAGGTGTGGAGGGATGTACTCTGAGCCTATATCAGAAGTATTTTGTCATTTTGCCTTTAGGGGGCGCTATAGCAGCATTCAGTGCCTGTCCCTTCTAAATGGTTTTATTTTGAAGGGCGGCAGGAAGTGCAGATTCATTCTCATTATGGCCAGCCTTCCTTCTTGTATGACACTTGACACTTCTGAGTTGATTTCAGAAGAGATAGTGTCATTTGGCGTGTAGGGGGCGCTATTGTTTGCCTATGGGGGGCGCTACAGCAACGTATCTCCGCAACCGTAACTCGTAGAGACTCAATGATGGCGGCGTTGGAATCGGGGTGAAAAAGTACGCTAGTGGTGGGCAGAATCACGATTGCACCTTCCGTTTCCGAGATAAAAGCAATAATTATTGTGCTTGCTGACAAGCAAGGCACAATCTTGAAATCCCACATACTTATTATTATTGTGCTTGCTGACAAGCAAGGCACAATCTTGAAATCCCACATACTTATTATTATTATTATTGTGCTTGCTGACAAGCAAGGCACAATCTTGAAATCCCACATACTTATTATTATTATTATTATTCTTATATCTGCCAAAAACTTCTGCGCGTAACAACGCCCCCAATTTTTGCGCCACATAGACATGCCAGACCTCAAAATGACCGGCTTATTGAGGACAGGTGTGCTATGACTTTGCTAAGGGTTTGTGAAAGCGGTTTGGCCGCAATTCGCCATTAAGCGCCATTTTTTTCCCCATTGACTTGCATGGGGTTTCGAAAAATCTTGCAAAATCTTGCAGTAAATTAGCTGTAATTCAGAAACCATAACCGCTACAGCTACCAAACTTGGTAGGGAGGTGCACTGAGGGGTATTTTACTATCCCCGAAAAAACTGCACCAATTGACCATATGGTGGCGCTATAACAGCCCTCCTTACCTTTTGCTCGATAACTTTTGAACCGTAGGGTGTATCATCAAAATTATTTTTTCCCTGGATTCCTTGGGTCCTCCCGCATCTACTCAACTAGGCCACGCCCATTTCCGTCTGACTAGATTTTCGGCCATTTTGCATTTTGTCCAAAACCGTTTTTTTGCCATTTCTCCTTGAAATTTTGTCCAATCTTCACCAAACCAACGCACACATCATGTTGGGAGTGTCCTGCACAACACTGATTTGGAAGTTCAAAAAAAAACACACCATTGCGATATAATCCACTTCCAATCTTCTGTGGGTGGGGCCTATTTCACAAAAATCGTCCGATGCTAACCAAACTTGGTACAGGTGTGGAGGGATGTACTCTGAGCCTATATCAGAAGTATTTTGTCATTTTGCCTTTAGGGGGCGCTATAGCAGCATTCAGTGCCTGTCCCTTCTAAATGGTTTTATTTTGAAGGGCGGCAGGAAGTGCAGATTCATTCTCATTATGGCCAGCCTTCCTTCTTGTATGACACTTGACACTTCTGAGTTGATTTCAGAAGAGATAGTGTCATTTGGCGTGTAGGGGGCGCTATTGTTTGCCTATGGGGGGCGCTACAGCAACGTATCTCCGCAACCGTAACTCGTAGAGACTCAATGATGGCGGCGTTGGAATCGGGGTGAAAAAGTACGCTAGTGGTGGGCAGAATCACGATTGCACCTTCCGTTTCCGAGATAAAAGCAATAATTATTGTGCTTGCTGACAAGCAAGGCACAATCTTGAAATCCCACATACTTATTATTATTGTGCTTGCTGACAAGCAAGGCACAATCTTGAAATCCCACATACTTATTATTATTATTATTGTGCTTGCTGACAAGCAAGGCACAATCTTGAAATCCCACATACTTATTATTATTATTATTATTCTTATATCTGCCAAAAACTTCTGCGCGTAACAACGCCCCCAATTTTTGCGCCACATAGACATGCCAGACCTCAAAATGACCGGCTTATTGAGGACAGGTGTGCTATGACTTTGCTAAGGGTTTGTGAAAGCGGTTTGGCCGCAATTCGCCATTAAGCGCCATTTTTTTCCCCATTGACTTGCATGGGGTTTCGAAAAATCTTGCAAAATCTTGCAGTAAATTAGCTGTAATTCAGAAACCATAACCGCTACAGCTACCAAACTTGGTAGGGAGGTGCACTGAGGGGTATTTTACTATCCCCGAAAAAACTGCACCAATTGACCATATGGTGGCGCTATAACAGCCCTCCTTACCTTTTGCTCGATAACTTTTGAACCGTAGGGTGTATCATCAAAATTATTTTTTCCCTGGATTCCTTGGGTCCTCCCGCATCTACTCAACTAGGCCACGCCCATTTCCGTCTGACTAGATTTTCGGCCATTTTGCATTTTGTCCAAAACCGTTTTTTTGCCATTTCTCCTTGAAATTTTGTCCAATCTTCACCAAACCAACGCACACATCATGTTGGGAGTGTCCTGCACAACACTGATTTGGAAGTTCAAAAAAAAACACACCATTGCGATATAATCCACTTCCAATCTTCTGTGGGTGGGGCCTATTTCACAAAAATCGTCCGATGCTAACCAAACTTGGTACAGGTGTGGAGGGATGTACTCTGAGCCTATATCAGAAGTATTTTGTCATTTTGCCTTTAGGGGGCGCTATAGCAGCATTCAGTGCCTGTCCCTTCTAAATGGTTTTATTTTGAAGGGCGGCAGGAAGTGCAGATTCATTCTCATTATGGCCAGCCTTCCTTCTTGTATGACACTTGACACTTCTGAGTTGATTTCAGAAGAGATAGTGTCATTTGGCGTGTAGGGGGCGCTATTGTTTGCCTATGGGGGGCGCTACAGCAACGTATCTCCGCAACCGTAACTCGTAGAGACTCAATGATGGCGGCGTTGGAATCGGGGTGAAAAAGTACGCTAGTGGTGGGCAGAATCACGATTGCACCTTCCGTTTCCGAGATAAAAGCAATAATTATTGTGCTTGCTGACAAGCAAGGCACAATCTTGAAATCCCACATACTTATTATTATTGTGCTTGCTGACAAGCAAGGCACAATCTTGAAATCCCACATACTTATTATTATTATTATTGTGCTTGCTGACAAGCAAGGCACAATCTTGAAATCCCACATACTTATTATTATTATTATTATTCTTATATCTGCCAAAAACTTCTGCGCGTAACAACGCCCCCAATTTTTGCGCCACATAGACATGCCAGACCTCAAAATGACCGGCTTATTGAGGACAGGTGTGCTATGACTTTGCTAAGGGTTTGTGAAAGCGGTTTGGCCGCAATTCGCCATTAAGCGCCATTTTTTTCCCCATTGACTTGCATGGGGTTTCGAAAAATCTTGCAAAATCTTGCAGTAAATTAGCTGTAATTCAGAAACCATAACCGCTACAGCTACCAAACTTGGTAGGGAGGTGCACTGAGGGGTATTTTACTATCCCCGAAAAAACTGCACCAATTGACCATATGGTGGCGCTATAACAGCCCTCCTTACCTTTTGCTCGATAACTTTTGAACCGTAGGGTGTATCATCAAAATTATTTTTTCCCTGGATTCCTTGGGTCCTCCCGCATCTACTCAACTAGGCCACGCCCATTTCCGTCTGACTAGATTTTCGGCCATTTTGCATTTTGTCCAAAACCGTTTTTTTGCCATTTCTCCTTGAAATTTTGTCCAATCTTCACCAAACCAACGCACACATCATGTTGGGAGTGTCCTGCACAACACTGATTTGGAAGTTCAAAAAAAAACACACCATTGCGATATAATCCACTTCCAATCTTCTGTGGGTGGGGCCTATTTCACAAAAATCGTCCGATGCTAACCAAACTTGGTACAGGTGTGGAGGGATGTACTCTGAGCCTATATCAGAAGTATTTTGTCATTTTGCCTTTAGGGGGCGCTATAGCAGCATTCAGTGCCTGTCCCTTCTAAATGGTTTTATTTTGAAGGGCGGCAGGAAGTGCAGATTCATTCTCATTATGGCCAGCCTTCCTTCTTGTATGACACTTGACACTTCTGAGTTGATTTCAGAAGAGATAGTGTCATTTGGCGTGTAGGGGGCGCTATTGTTTGCCTATGGGGGGCGCTACAGCAACGTATCTCCGCAACCGTAACTCGTAGAGACTCAATGATGGCGGCGTTGGAATCGGGGTGAAAAAGTACGCTAGTGGTGGGCAGAATCACGATTGCACCTTCCGTTTCCGAGATAAAAGCAATAATTATTGTGCTTGCTGACAAGCAAGGCACAATCTTGAAATCCCACATACTTATTATTATTGTGCTTGCTGACAAGCAAGGCACAATCTTGAAATCCCACATACTTATTATTATTATTATTGTGCTTGCTGACAAGCAAGGCACAATCTTGAAATCCCACATACTTATTATTATTATTATTATTCTTATATCTGCCAAAAACTTCTGCGCGTAACAACGCCCCCAATTTTTGCGCCACATAGACATGCCAGACCTCAAAATGACCGGCTTATTGAGGACAGGTGTGCTATGACTTTGCTAAGGGTTTGTGAAAGCGGTTTGGCCGCAATTCGCCATTAAGCGCCATTTTTTTCCCCATTGACTTGCATGGGGTTTCGAAAAATCTTGCAAAATCTTGCAGTAAATTAGCTGTAATTCAGAAACCATAACCGCTACAGCTACCAAACTTGGTAGGGAGGTGCACTGAGGGGTATTTTACTATCCCCGAAAAAACTGCACCAATTGACCATATGGTGGCGCTATAACAGCCCTCCTTACCTTTTGCTCGATAACTTTTGAACCGTAGGGTGTATCATCAAAATTATTTTTTCCCTGGATTCCTTGGGTCCTCCCGCATCTACTCAACTAGGCCACGCCCATTTCCGTCTGACTAGATTTTCGGCCATTTTGCATTTTGTCCAAAACCGTTTTTTTGCCATTTCTCCTTGAAATTTTGTCCAATCTTCACCAAACCAACGCACACATCATGTTGGGAGTGTCCTGCACAACACTGATTTGGAAGTTCAAAAAAAAACACACCATTGCGATATAATCCACTTCCAATCTTCTGTGGGTGGGGCCTATTTCACAAAAATCGTCCGATGCTAACCAAACTTGGTACAGGTGTGGAGGGATGTACTCTGAGCCTATATCAGAAGTATTTTGTCATTTTGCCTTTAGGGGGCGCTATAGCAGCATTCAGTGCCTGTCCCTTCTAAATGGTTTTATTTTGAAGGGCGGCAGGAAGTGCAGATTCATTCTCATTATGGCCAGCCTTCCTTCTTGTATGACACTTGACACTTCTGAGTTGATTTCAGAAGAGATAGTGTCATTTGGCGTGTAGGGGGCGCTATTGTTTGCCTATGGGGGGCGCTACAGCAACGTATCTCCGCAACCGTAACTCGTAGAGACTCAATGATGGCGGCGTTGGAATCGGGGTGAAAAAGTACGCTAGTGGTGGGCAGAATCACGATTGCACCTTCCGTTTCCGAGATAAAAGCAATAATTATTGTGCTTGCTGACAAGCAAGGCACAATCTTGAAATCCCACATACTTATTATTATTGTGCTTGCTGACAAGCAAGGCACAATCTTGAAATCCCACATACTTATTATTATTATTATTGTGCTTGCTGACAAGCAAGGCACAATCTTGAAATCCCACATACTTATTATTATTATTATTATTCTTATATCTGCCAAAAACTTCTGCGCGTAACAACGCCCCCAATTTTTGCGCCACATAGACATGCCAGACCTCAAAATGACCGGCTTATTGAGGACAGGTGTGCTATGACTTTGCTAAGGGTTTGTGAAAGCGGTTTGGCCGCAATTCGCCATTAAGCGCCATTTTTTTCCCCATTGACTTGCATGGGGTTTGGAAAAATCTTGCAAAATCTTGCAGTAAATTAGCTGTAATTCAGAAACCATAACCGCTACAGCTACCAAACTTGGTAGGGAGGTGCACTGAGGGGTATTTTACTATCCCCGAAAAAACTGCACCAATTGACCATATGGTGGCGCTATAACAGCCCTCCTTACCTTTTGCTCGATAACTTTTGAACCGTAGGGTGTATCATCAAAATTCTTTTTTCCCTGGATTCCTTGGGTCCTCCCGCATCTACTCAACTAGGCCACGCCCATTTCCGTCTGACTAGATTTTCGGCCATTTTGCATTTTGTCCAAAACAGTTTTTTTGCCATTTCTCCTTGAAACTTTGTCCAATCTTCACCAAACCAACGCACACATCATGTTGGGAGTGTCCTGCACAACACTGATTTGGAAGTTAAAAAAAAAAACACACCATTGCGATATAATCCACTTCCAATCTTCTGTGGGTGGGGCCTATTTCATAAAGATCGTCCGATGCTAACCAAACTTGGTACAGGTGTGGAGGGATGTACTCTGAGCCTATATCAGAAGTATTTTGTCATTTCGCCTTTAGGGGGCGCTATAGCAGCATTCAGTGCCTGTCCCTTCGAAATTGTTTTATTTTGAAGGGCGGCAGGAAGTGCGGATTCATTCTCATTATGGCCAGCCTTCCTTCTTGTATGACACTTGACACTTCTGAGTTGATTTCAGAAGAGATAGTGTCATTTGGCGTGTAGGGGGCGCTATTGTTTGCCTATGGGGGGCGCTACAGCAACGTATCTCCGCAACCGTAACTCGTAGAGACTCACGAATGGCGGCGTTGGAATCGGGGTGGAAAATTAAGGGGGGCAACACTCACGGATGGCGGCGTAGGACTCGGGGTGGAAAATTAAGGGGGGCAAGGCCCGGAATATATCTGCCACAAAGTTCGGCGCGTAATAACTCCCACATCTTTCACACGACATAGACATGCCATACCTCAAAATGAGCGGCTCATTGAGGACATGCTCTGACTTGGCAAAGGGTTTTGTCAAGTGGTTTGGCCGCTATTCGCGAGCTAATCTGACGCTTCGGTCATGCTGCTGCATGTGGACAGGTGAAAACTGCTCTGCTCTCCTTTCATAGATGCTCCTGTCACACTCAGAGACTCCATCCATCCACCTCCAGCTCACAAGCCAGCAGTCTTGATCTGGGGACGTTAAGTCCAAACTCCTGAACTCCACCGGCCCAGGCTCCACCAGTTTCAAAGCATCACAGCCTCGCTCCTCTGCAAGACTCAAGCCTCTACAAGCTCTCTCTTAATTTGCCCTTGACAAGGGGGATCCCTTGTAAATGCTACCTCTCAGTAAAGAACTGGTAATCCTGTCCTGTTGCCATATCTGCTCATTTGGGGTTTTTGTGCCGGGCCTGAGTCAGGACAAATACAACATATGATGTTGATGATGTATTGTTATATATATAGGCTATATCATCCCACTCCTACTAGTAATCAAGAGAAACCAAGTTCAAATGTGAGTTTTATAGTCTGATCACAGGGTTCGGGGGATTACTTTAAAAATGCAACGCGATTACCAATTACCTGTTAAATATCGTAATCAGTAATGTAATCCAAATATCACAATATCAAAGCAATGTAACTGTAACAATTCCATTTTTGAATTTACAATGCACTGATACTATACTGATACCATCTGGTTTCTATTTTTTTTTTATTGCACTGGTCATTTTTAACAGCCAAGTGTTTTTTCTCCATGTTTTTTGGTGTTCTTTATTTGACCCTTATATCAAACATTAATAATAGGAGTCAATATTTACAGTGCACAGCCACTTGGGGAAATATACACTATCCAATACATAGAATCTCCAATAAATGTATTTGAAACTGAAATCTTGCTAGTAATCCCAAATGTTTACTAAATGTAACTCTGATGTTCATCACATTTTTTTTGTTTAACTGCAAGTTACAGAAAAATTTATTTTTTTCTAGCCTGATTACAGTTACCAGATTAGATGTCATCAATTACTCCCTAAACCTATCTGTTCATTAATTTGGGTTGGATAAGACAATTATGTCGCCATCTGCTGACTTGTTTCATGCACTCACATGAGGAATTCGCCCAGTCGCTCCAATTTGTCTCTGTCCTGTCCAAAAATACATTAAAAAATCCTGATTGTAATGTGTGTGGTTGTGGTTTTGCCTTTGTCATTTGTCCATGTGAGAATAATTAATATTAAATGCATAATACAATCAATTACAAAGAAATACATAAACCTCTGATAGTAAGGTTATGAATCAGAATGAATATGAATATTGACAAATATGAGGAATAGAAGCTACACATCAAGCCAGAGATAGGCAGGTGGTTTTGCATTTCCCAAAGCAAATAAATGCAAAATATTAACAAAATACACACTATCTTTGTATACTGGTAGACTTGTTGGTCCGAAGACAGGAAAGGATGCTACATCAAGTTCCTCCTACTGAAAGCTGTGTTGACAATGATTGAAAGAGCACAACTTGAACAGACAAATGTTATTCTTATAGAAATATAAATGCAGCCTTTCATTCTTGCCTATACAGATACAGTTGTGTCATGTCTTTGCCAATTTGCGACTGTCATGGTGAGTCACTCGGGGTATCTGGAAGCTATTTCACTTCGTTGGATCCTGTTTCACATACAAACCATTACATACATAACAATGTATGCCTTATTCAACAGTGTAATGTAATTTCTCGATTTAGCTGTAGATGTTCACCTTGACCCACCTAATTGGGTCGTGGTCCTTCATGTGACAGACATGAAAGGAGAAAAAGGTTTTGGTCAATTCTGACTTTTATTTAAAAATATTTAGAAAAAGGAAATCTGCACAAGCAGGCTAATTTGCACAGCATGAAATCCCAGCCACAGAGTGCATACAACACATCCACTTTTTCTTTTACCTACCAACCACCCAACCCCAACCCTGCTCTGGAAGACAACTTTGTTTATATGTAATTAGGCCAAATGATAAAATGAATGCACATATCTGAAGAATAGTTTAACTCTTCATAACTTTTTAAACCCACCACCCAAACCCCCCCCATATACACACACTTTGGAGGACAACTTTGTTACTCTTCAATTATGTCTATAAAACAACCAAAAATGAATGCACATATCTGAAGAATAGTTTAACTCTTCATAACTTTTTAAACCCACCACCCAAACCCCCCCCATATACACACACTTTGGAGGACAACTTTGTTACTATTCAATTATAACGTCTATAAAACAACCAAAAATGAATGCACATATCTGAAGAATAGTTTAACTCTTCATAACTTTTTAAACCCACCACCCAAACCCCCCCCCATATACACACACTTTGGAGGACAACTTTGTTACTATTCAATTATGACCTTATTTAATCTAATGATGAAGTAGATTGCATCCTACCTGTCATTGTAGGATAATTTAGACTGTCCTACATCTGACCTACACAGTGGCTATACAGGTGGTGTTACATCTGACCTACATCCTGATTACAAGCTCAATTTAATGAAATATCTCAGATCAGAAGAGTTTTACACTGATCCAGAAGCAACACCGGAGACAAAACAATGAGTTAGACATATTAGCACAAGAAAAATATGGCAAACTGCTCAAATCAAAAAACAAAGACATGACCCCCTGGTCCTTTCTGTGTGGAGTTAGCATGTTCTGTGTTGCATGTGTGAGTTACCTCCCACCATTAAAAGACATAGATGTTGACCCTATGTATGTTAGGGTTAATAGCAGTAGGCAAGCTTTGAGGTTTTCCCATGAGGACACAGAAGTAACCCTGAAAGCTGCAGTCCATTGAATGGCCACCTGAGGCAGGACTCAGAAGTCCCGTTGTTCCCATTCACCACCATGTTAATATGCCACAATTTGTAACAGTGACTAAACATCTTTACAATCTGGGCGAAACACGGTGTTGGTCTGTTTAGCTAACTTCACCTTTTCATACCAACTTTAGGGTGATCATTTCTTAAATTACTTGCCTGTTTGGAGTAAAATAGACAACACAAAAGACAGTGATTACGGACCAATAGCAGGCAGACCTACGGCTCTGGGAAACCCCCGTATCACCTGAACTGTGTAAGGCCCCCCAGATGATGACAGACAACACTTTGCTGCAAAACATGAGCCCAATAGTGGATGGGTTTGTGCAGATTATTTAGGTGAGTGGTTAATACACCAGTCAGTGCCTGTGGCACTGGCAGTCCAAGTGGAGTTCCCATCGCCCTCAGAGGAAGCAATGTTGCAGCAGCAGTAGAGACAGTGGTTGTGAGGGGGTGGGAAGATGAACGCTGGGGGCTAAGCTGGTGATGACATCCTTTGGCAGAGGGGCCACCTTGGTCAGCAAATCCAGAGTCTGGGGGAGATAAAATAATCTAAATAAACATTCAGAGCATACCACAAGTAGACATCAGAATGACATTGTAAAAGGTATAGTATTGGACCATTAAAACAACTATGGGAACCTAGATACAATAAAGTGTCAATAAAATCTGCATTGTCCTACAATCTTGATCAAGTACCAATTGAGTGAGTGAAATATGCGAGGTACGTGATATATCATGTGCCATCACATGATAAATCACGTACATCAGCTATTTAACATAGCACTGCTATGTAGGTAATAAGTCAAGTAACACAAAGACTTACTAGCTGTTGAGCTGCAGTTGGGGAGCCAGCAGCGAATGGAGTAGCTGGCAGGGAGCTGTGAGTAGGGAAGACTGGAGTACAGCTGGGAGGAAGTGGTGATGTGCCAGAGAGCATCTAGGAAATAGAAACCAATAAAAATCACAATTCAAATGATCATGAGCCAATTGTAAGTCCACTGAGAGAGATCAGAATACTTACCAGTTGTTGGTCAGGTGGTGTTGCCGTGGCCATTCTTGTCAAGGGGTAACGAACAGCTTCTCCACACCAGCAAACCTAGCACATGCAAACACTGAGAAATTATTCTGTTCTCGTATATTACAACAAGTTTCATGAAAGAGGAGATGAGCATGCTTTCAAACATTCTACTAGTCCTGCCATGCAAACATTGTAACACAGACCTGTTGGTCTCATGCAGAAGCCATGCAAGGTCCCAGGCCAGGCTTTGACCTCTGTCGCCTGGCACGCTGAAAGCAAAATCAATGAACAATCAAATAAAGCATCTGTATCAGAGGGGTTCAATTCTCAAATCAATGTCCAACATTTCTGAAACCGACACCTAATCACAGAATATCAAAGTGAAAGGAAAAAAGATTATTATTGGAGACATTTGGAGTTTAAAATAGAGCTGTGTTTGGGCACAATCATCTGTGTATTCGGAGATGACTGGTGAGTTTCAGGAGGCATTATGTACAACACTGGCCTTCTGAATAAAGCATTCACATGATCAACACAACACACACGGCATTCTCAATGACATGTGACTCGCACTCATAGGCATTCTCCAAAATGTACAATGATATAACAGTTTCACAACACATATCAGATATGTGCCACATATCAGCCAAAACACCAGAATGGGTTAACTTGTAGCTGACAGTTTAAATGCGGCTTTAAATGTGGATAAGGCTCCAGTGTTTACACTGACATTGACTGGCAGGACAAAGGACATACACCATCTCTGACAAAGCCAGAGTAGCTAATGATCCTGCTGCAGCAACATAGAGCTGGCCAACCGGTGGGTGACCTGTCCTGGCTGAGTGACTAATTTGGAATCCTTACTCTGATGTGTTTATGTTTGGACATACCATTTCCTGGATGGCACTGACACGGTCTTCTGTGTTGTTCACTCTTGCCATCTTCCATCTTCTGCAGCTCCTCTTGAACCCGTTGTCCTATGTTCAAACATAATAAACAACTTTTAGGAAGGAGATAGATTTCAGTGGTGGTGCGGGGAAGGGGACAGGGCAATGTGGGTGGTGTCAGAGGTTCTGTCTCTGGCACATGCGGGGGGTAGGGGGGGGCAAGGAAGGGGGGAGTGGCCAAAGCAGGTGATAGAGGCTAGTGGGATATGTTTGGATAGGGGGCAAAGAAAGGGA
The DNA here is from genome assembly GCF_964638095.1 of Poromitra crassiceps. Taxonomy (NCBI): domain Eukaryota; kingdom Metazoa; phylum Chordata; class Actinopteri; order Beryciformes; family Melamphaidae; genus Poromitra; species Poromitra crassiceps. The sequence goes on along the minus strand of NW_028151552.1, from coordinate 42,674 downwards.
GGGTGTGAGGGAAAAGGGGCTGTTGAGGGAGTGGTGCTGTGGTCCTCTGTTTGCACTTGTGACTGACCTTGATGTGTCGTTACTCTGGTGTCCTGCTTCATCACTGGAGCTGTTGCCATAGTCGTTGAGGTGTTCATTGCAGTGGTTTAACAGCTGGGTATTGTCTATAACAGATCAGAGGACATAGGCAGGTGTATTACTGCTGATTCTTTCCTTATGACCACATTTAAGAAATGTGTCTTTGAGAATGTGGTGATAATCTACTTTGTGATCCATTAATAAACTATTGAAAATGTTTGTGTATAATGAAATGAGGTGGCAACACTTAGCTTGAGTTGTTTTCACATCTCCAAACTTCCATGGTGCTTCTTGGTAAGTATGGTCTGTTCGTCACACTAGTGGGATATGTTTGGATAGGGGCAAAGAAAGGGAGTGTGTGAGGGAAAAGGGGCTGTTGAGGGAGTGGTGCTGTGGTCCTCTGTTTGCACTTGTGACTGACCTTGATGTGTCGTTACTCTGGTGTCCTGCTTCATCACTGGAGCTGTTGCCATAGTCGTTGAGGTGTTCATTGCAGTGGTTTAACAGCTGGGTATTGTCTATAACAGATCAGAGGACATAGGCAGGTGTATTACTGCTGATTCTTTCCTTATGACCACATTTTAAGAAATGTGTCTTTGAGAATGTGGTGATAATCTACTTTGTGATCCATTAATAAACTATTGAAAATGTTTGTGTATAATGAAATGAGGTGGCAACACTTAGCTTGAGTTGTTTTCACATCTCCAAACTTCCATGGTGCTTCTTGGTAAGTAGGGTTAGGGTTAGTCACACTAGTGGGATATGTTTGGATAGGGGCAAAGAAAGGGAGTGTGTGAGGGAAAAGGGGCTGTTGAGGGAGTGGTGCTGTGGTCCTCTGTTTGCACTTGTGACTGACCTTGATGTGTCGTTACTCTGGTGTCCTGCTTCATCACTGGAGCTGTTGCCATAGTCGTTGAGGTGTTCATTGCAGTGGTTTAACAGCTGGGTATTGTCTATAACAGATCAGAGGACATAGGCAGGTGTATTACTGCTGATTCTTTCCTTATGACCACATTTAAGAAATGTGTCTTTGAGAATGTGGTGATAATCTACTTTGTGATCCATTAATAAACTATTGAAAATGTTTGTGTATAATGAAATGAGGTGGCAACACTTAGCTTGAGTTGTTTTCACATCTCCAAACTTCCATGGTGCTTCTTGGTAAGCATGGTCTGATCATCACACTCTTGGTGGCTATACTAATGGACAAACTTGTAATAACAACAAAAACAGTACACTGCATTTACCATAACAGTAACAATAACTGCAACTGGACCTCCTTACCAGCAGCCTCCTGCTGCTTTGACTGCTCCTCAGCCTCAGGTGCTCCCTGCGCCTCCTTCGCTCCAGGTGCTCCCTGCACCTCCTCCGCCTCAGGTGCTCCCTGCACCTCCTCAGCATCAGGTATTCCAGGCGCCTCCTCCTCAGCCTCAGGTGCTCCCTGCACCTCCTCAGCATCAGGTATTCCAGGCGCCTCCTCCTCAGCCTCAGGTGCTCCCTGCACCTCCTCAGCATCAGGTGTTCCAGGCACCTCCTCCTCAGCCTCAGTTGCTCCCTGCACCTCCTCCGCCTCAGGTGCTCCCCGCCTCCTCCTGCCTGTGGCAAATCCCTTTGCTGCAAACCATCGGAGCACAAGCTGCCTGGCCTCCACTGGATTCCACAACTTCACCTCTTTGCTGTGTAAATGATTACAAACCAGCAACAACATATGGTGTCTAAATAAAACTAATGGTGTTGGAATCCAAGCCTCTGCTGTCTTCTGTCCTGGCCGACAGGACATTGTGTTGGGCCCTACCTGGAACCAGGCCTTACACCTGGGCTGCACCCACCCTCACCACCATTCCTTACAACTGATATTTAATTACTGATATACTGATATTTCCTTACAACTGATAACTTAAACCCACCACCCAACCCCCCCCCTCTTTGAAGGACAACTTTGTTACTATACAATCATAGTGACCACATTTCATCAAATGGTGAAGTGGCATCTTAACTGAAGAAAAAAACAAGCCAATGAAACCAAATCCACTAATGAGTGACCCAAAGTCAATGTCACTCCTGAGTGATACAGTAATAGGTGAAGGGGACAACGTTTCTGGCTTGAAGAGGCCCGCTCAGAAACGCCGCCCCTTGCATCACTGTATCATTCTACCACAACATTTTACCTGAACAGAAAAACACCCCCAAAAAACGAGTCGAACCACAAATGAGACCAATTAAAAAGAAAGAGTATAAATAAATGGCTGCACCAGATTGAGACCGCCAAATTTTGAAGATGCCCTAATGAGTGACCCAAAGTCAATGTCACTCCTGAGTGATACAGCAATAGGTGAAGGGGACAACGTTTCTGGCTTGAAGAGGCCCGCTCAGAAACGCCGCCCCTTGCATCACTTTATCACTATACCATAGCGTCCCACTTTTCCTTTCTGGCCTCAGGTGCCCCCCGCACTGTCAGTCCCAGTGCTTCCTGCACCACCAGTCCCGGTGCCCCCTGCACTGTCAGTCCCAGTGCTTCCTGCACCACCAGTCCCGGTGCCCCCTGCACTGTCAGTCCCAGTGCTTCCTGCACCACCAGTCCCGGTGCCCCCTGCACTGTCAGTCCCAGTGCTTCCTGCACCACCAGTCCCGTTGCCCCCCGCACTGTCAGTCCCAGTGCTTCCTGCACCACCAGTCCCGGTGCTCCCCGCACTGTCAGTCCCAGTGCTTCCTGCACCACCAGTCCCAGTTCCGGTGCCCCCCGCACTGTCAGTCCCAGTGCTTCCTGCACCACCAGTCCCAGTGCTCCCCGCACTGTCAGTCCCAGTGCTTCCTGCACCACCAGTCCCGGTGCCCCCTGCACTGCCAGTTCCGGTGCCCACAACGTTTCTGGCTTGAAGAGGCCCGCTCAGAAACGCTGCCCCTTGCATCACTACACCATAGCGTCCCACTTTTCCTTTCTGGCCCCTCACATCTCTAACATACAGTATACTGGGTTGTGATAACTATAATATGTTTGCAAAACACCTGATTGCAGGCAGAGCTGTGGCTGAGAGATGTACATGTGATCCAGGAGTGTGTTTTTCTCGGTGGTTGCAGTTGTGATGAGTTGTTTATATCCTCTTGACTGAAAGAACTGGAATATCACTTTATTTCCATTGGATAACAGGTCCTCATTGAAGTCACCGCAGACAATGATTGGCTGCTGGGCAAGAATTTCCAAGGAGTCCAAAAGACTTTGCATGTTTTGGAGGAAATCTCGAACATTGTAACATGGGGGCCTGTACACTGCAGCAATCCATGCTTCGATAGGTGCCCAAACCTTGATGGCAACAAACTCTAGGTCTTTCACGCTTTGTATGAACTCCATGTCTTTTGCTTGAATATGGCTTTTACAGTAGATAGCGACCCCACCACCCTCTCTGCTTGCAATGTCAGGAAACGATTGGTACGATGTGTGTCTGTTGCGGGTGAACATGTTGTAACCTTCCAAGTTGAGATTTGTTGGACTGCTTGAGCCAGAGAGCTTGGTTTCCGTAACACATAAAACATCAGAAAGTGTCAACTCATGATGCCGCTTGATGTCCTCAATGTGAGATGTTAGGCCTTGGGTGTTGTGGTGAATGATCTTGAATGTGTGGAATTGGTTTGTGACTTGTACATGTTCATACAGAGGCATTATACTGTTGACTGATGCTTTTGGCATGTTCTCCAGTGCAGATGTGATGGCTGGGTCTGAATATATCTTTTTTTCATCAAGGTCTGTCAGGTAGAGTCCACGAAGTGACGTAGTTCGACTTAGTGCAACATAGGCCATTCCTGGTTGAAAGACACGTTTCAAGGACACTACAGCAGACTCCAATGTCCTTCCCTGAACTTTGTGGGTTGTACATGCATAAGCTAATTTCAGGGGGAACTGATTCCGAATCACTGCTGCTTTGGAGTCCATGCTTTGCTCTACTCTCTCAATGTACACCACGTTGTCTGCTCCATCTTGGGTGGCATTGCGCTGTTTCCGACCTGCACTTGGATCGTCCATCTTAACTCCAAGCTTCGTTAGAGTGTTTTTTCCGTTCTTAAGCTCAGTCACAATCTTGGCTATCTTTCCAAATGAACCATTGACTAGGCCATCCTCTACATCTATATTTCGAAGGAGCACTACACAGGCTCCCACTGCAACTTGTAGAGTGTCAGGTAGATCACCTGTTCCACCTGTGATGGGTGTTGGCAGTCGTGTCATGCCTCCGCCACGAGGGTCTTTTCTGTAATCCCGGGCATCAATGTTTATGATATCAGTATGGAGGGCACTTAGTGCTGCAGCATTATACTTGTTCACTTCTTTGTTAGTTGGGAATATACGCAATGCATCAGGTGGGCAGTCTTTGGGGTCTGTCACAGCTTGTGCAAGCATAGGTCTGTCATCCTCACTCAAAGGTTCATGCTTTAGCTTCACTCGTAATCTGTTCAGCAGCTGTGCAAAAGCAACATCATCTTTTTGCCGCATGATCTCTGTCAGGGTGATAATCTCAAAGTGCTCTTGCCACAAGTCGAGTGGGTCATTCTCATCCACACAAAGCGGTTTGGCTCTTCCAAACGGTGGCAGCTGATGAAAGTCTCCTACAAGTAGAACACACACTCCTCCAAAAGGCTTCGTGTTACCTTTGATAGCCTGGAGTCGCAAGTCGACATTCTTCAACATGGGTTTGGGGAGCATGGACACTTCATCAATGATTAGAATTTCAGCATTTGACAATAATGCTCTCATTTCATCCAGAGCATTTCCAAGCCCTGGCAACGGCTTACCCTTTTTGAGCCTTATTGGGAGTTTGAAAAGGGAATGTAAAGTTTGGCCTGAAATGTTGTAAGCTGCGGTGCCAGTCGGTGCAGAGAGAAGCACAGTGGCTGCTGATGAGTCTGCCTCATGATACAACCTGGGGAGTTCCCGCAGGATTTTAGTTGCCTCCATATATATGCAATTGATAACATGAGATTTTCCAACACCAGCTCCTCCAGACATATAATAAAAGAATGGTTGGGGATCATGGCCGGCCACACGCTTGTAGCACCAGTCACAGACACTGTAGAATATGGATGCTTGGGTTTGGTTTAGACTCCGATAGAGCTCAAACATTTCCGCACGGGACATTGGGGGTGCTTCTACTTGCGGTACAACTCCAGCTGCGTCTTGAGGACGAGTGCTGTAGTCTGGAACATCATCTTGGTCATTGTCTTCTGTGGGATCCATCTGTTCCTGTTCTGCAATGCATTCCAAGCGAACCAATTCAACCTCTGGAGCAAAAGCTGTCCATGCATTCTCCATTGGCCCATTCTTTTCCAAATGCTCAATAGCTCTGTCAATGTCACTGCTGTGTTTCTCGTACTCTTGTCTGTTTCTTTGCACTATCACATGCACTGCCATGATGCATTTTGTTCCTGGGAGTTCAACGCAAGCTTTTTGGTAGAATTCCTGGTATGTTGGGTATCTCTCGGTTTTGAGCTGCGAGTCTGAGCGGTTTGGGAGATACATTTTGAGCAATCTTCCGTAAAACTTTTCGGGATGCTTGAGTTCTGAGAAGCGGGCATATTTGATGATAGCTGGCTTTCCTCGAGTTCTTTTCTGAATGTATCCCAGGCCGTTTAGTAGTGGCACAGCATTCTTGCCTCGTGCTTGCTGGCCATAGACAATCCTGTAGTTTGATGCAAATTCTGCCAGGCACATGTTTTCATACTCTCGCGTTTTTGGTCTCGCCCTGTATTTCTCAGGTAATCCTGTCATCCAGATGTCTGTCGAGTCAGGGGTTTTGCTCTGCAAGGCACTTAGGGGGAGACTCATTCTAACGCCGTCATCATCTGTTTGTATGAATACTACATTGCGGGAACATTTCTTCATGGATAAGCCACATATTCTGGCCACAGATTCTTGTGCACTTACCTGTCTATGCTTGGAGTATGCCTGCATGATTTGCTTCATTTCCTCTCTCTCACTGACATCGGTTCCTGGCATATCCCTAATTATTGCCTTAAGGTACTCATCCATCTCATGCTCAGGTTTGGATATGTAAGACAACATATACATAACACACGAGTAAGGGTCTAAAATATATTGTATGTCCATGTTTGCATTCCAAACTCTGAGCACCTCGGGGGAATAGCCGTTCACCCAACAGTCTTTTGGATCACGTTTCATGATAAGTGCACTTGATTTACTTAGTTGATTAGCACACGTCATGTATTCTTCAGAAGTCAACTTGCATTGTAGCAGTAACTCTGAGATGCTATCCAGAGGCACGCTTGGGTCATTTAACATATCCCACACATGTTTGAGCTTCTGATTGGCTTGTGCTGGTGACATGGGGCAGTCCTTGTCGTTTGATGGTGACTGTGTGGTATCCGACTTGCTTTTTTCGTCATTTTGGGGTTCAGGCAGTTGGGGGTGGGTTATCGTGGTGTTTGCCATAGGTGGTTTTGGGAATCCAAATCTGCACACTTTGTTGCCTTTCTTGCATGACTTGGAATGATTTTTACTGTGAACTTGCACCTCGGAGACAATCTTGTGGAGCTCAGGGTCTTTGCTGGGGTCAGGCATTTGGCATGATATGTAGCGGTCTACAAAGTCACATACTTTCTGATCAGGGTCATCTCCACACACAGGGGCGTCTTTTATCCAAATCATTAGATGAATATGCGGGCTACCCCTGGCCTGAAACTCCACTCTGTAAAAGAAATCTTCCACTTTCCCAAGCGGGTTTGCCGATGACATGAGCAGTGACATCAGTGCTTCAACTCGTTTTTCAAACATCCGCATGACAGTGACAGGGTTCTGTGATAGAATGTCTGTTTTGTCAGTCCAGTCAAGCTTACTCCAATCCACCTGCTCACCTAGTTGGGCTTTAATTGCTTTAATGAACTCAGGCCATCTCATTTCTGCAGCACTAAATGTACAAAAAAAGGTAGGCTTCCCCAGCTGTCTAATCATGGCAAACAAATCCTTCAGTGTCTTTTGCCAGTAAGCTGGGGTCCCTCTCAGTGGTTGCATAAAGCGTGTTGCATGCTCGTTGTGTATCAGTTTCTCAACCTCGTGCTTATCCTGTAGCATGCGGTTGGAAATGCGCCGTCCATCTTGGGTTTTGTCTTTCCCTTTCCGAATCTGGATAGACATGCTACTCTTAGCCATGTATGTTTCCCCTGCCATCTGAGCCCAGAAGCCATAAGTTTGGTCTATTGCAAAACGATTATCCACATTGTACAGTCTCGCTTTGAAATACTTACAAGGGGATAGTTTGATCTCTCTTTCTGTATCAAGTGTATTCTTTCCATCGGGGAACTGAACTGGAAATGCCTTTGATTCTAATCTGGGGATGGAAAACAAGCCTACAGGCCTGTTTCCTTGGGCGGGTGCAATACTGAATATTCCCTCACCAAATGTTAACAGTTCCTCACCCATGTCAGCAGGCTGCAGGCATGAGTCTAGAATAAGACCATGTCTAAGCTGATCCAGGTCTTCCTCTTCATTGTCAGCTTGTGGCTCCTCTACTGCTTGTGGGTCCTCTACTTCCTCTGGCTGGACATCAGGATCATTTTCATCATCAAACGTGGCATTGTTATTTATTGGCGTATCTGCAAAATCTGGATTCATACCTTTCAGTACTGCAGCTCCCGCCACCAAATTTCTCATATTGACTGTCTGGTAGTACTGATATCCTTTGTAATTTAGATGTCGTTTTAATTTGACCTTCAGAACCTGGGATTCATTGCTACTTCTGGGCAGAGAAGTGAGTGTTTTGTTGACATCAGCAGGAACACACACAACCGCACCGTGTATAGCTTTTTGTTTTCCTTTGGGCAATGCCACAATTTTGGCAAATGGCAGTATTTGAGCCAGCAACTGTCTTTCAATTGGTTTCAAGCCGCTCAATTCTTTGGGGATAGGTGTCAGCTCTAATTTATTTGCCACTGCTATGTCTGGCATCAGTCCTCTTGTCACATAACTATGACAAGTTCCGCAGATCCATTCTGTCCTCCTCACTTCTGGGACTGTACATGTTGCTGGTCCTGAGCAGTCATTGTCACAAGTATGAATGTATTGTCCTGTTAGGCAAGCAGCCACCACATCAGGGTTTTTCTTGTATTTTGTTCGTATACAAACTCGTACTTGGTTTCGGAATTGGGTTCTGTGGCAGACAGTGCAGACATGGATGGGGCCAAGCTGAGTCTTTGCACGGAACGCAGATTGGGCAGCTCGCATCAAAGGGTTCTGTACAGGCTGCTGTTGCTCATGCGGGATCTGCTGGTGGTTACGGTTAAGGTATTTCCTTGTTATTTTCCATGCACAGTGCAACTTGTGCAGGATGTGAGCTGAGGGGTTTTTCAAGAAGTAGTTTGTCTTGTTTTTAGTACAGGGTTGTATGTGATGCAATCTGAAACTTGGGTCATTAAGATACCTATTCCGAATATGTTGTCTTTGCTTTATTCTGAAAGCAGGATCTGTGCTGTATCTCTTGGTGAGGTATGTTTTCTGTTTTGCTTGGAAAATAGGATCTGTGCTGTATCTCTTGGTGAGGTATGTTTTCTGTTTTGCTTGGAAAATAGGATCTGTGCTGTATCTCTTGGTGAGGTATGTTTTCTGTTTTGCTTGGAAAATAGGATCTGTGCTGTATCTCTTGGTGAGGTATGTTTTCTGTTTTGCTTGGAAAATAGGATCTGTGCTGTATCTCTTGGTGATGTATGTTTTCTTTTTTTCATGGAAAATAGGATCTGTCTTATATCTCTTGGTGCAGTATGTTTTCTGTTTTTCTTTGAAACTCGGATCTATGCTGTATCTGTTGGTGAGGTACGCTTTCATGTTTTCCTTCCGTGTCTTTTTGAATTTAGGATCCAGGTGATAACGAGCTTTTTCACATTTTCGTTTTTTGTCCTGTGTTTGTTCAAGTTTTAGTTTTTTCGCCTGTGTTTCTTCATGAGAGGTAGGTTTGGCTTTCTGTTCTGCGCATTCTTTTTTTATGTTCCTTTCCATGCGTCTGGCTTCTCTAATTTGCCGGGTTTTATTTATTTTGCTTAGGTTTATAGATGGACCTTCACTGTGTTGGTTTTGGACTCCAACATTAAGTTGCGCTTGTGGTACAATTGTACTGTCTTTTGAGAGCTGCAGCTGAGTAGACTGTTTGGAAAGTGGGGCGGATTTCAGCTGGAGAATTGTCTCTGATTGTGGCACACATTGTTCCATGTGCACAGCTTCATTGCATGGCCGTTTAACATTTGGGTTGTTCTGGTTTGTGGGCTTTCTTTTGTTTTGTGGGTTTGGGGCTGTGACACTAGTTTCCACCTGTGGTGTGGTTGAGGTCTGTTGTGACATGGACACACCAGCTGACACTCCACAAGTACAACCATTTAAATGCCATTTACAACGTTTGCTGAATTGGGGCTCTCCAGTTGTCTCTGATTGTGGTACAGATGGTTCCATGTGACCAGCTTCTTTTCTTTGACGTTTGACATTTGGTTTCTTGTTTGTGCATTTTCTTTTTTTGGGGGGGTTTGGGGCTGATATACTATTTTCCACCTGTGGTGTGGTTGAGGTCTGTTGTGACCGTCTAGAACGTTTGCTGGTTTGGGGCTCTACAGCTGCTTGTGGTCCAGATTCTTGGATGTACACATCGTCTTCGTTTGACTGTCTTACACTTGGTTTGCTCATACCTGTGGATTTCCTTTTGGTTTGTGGGTTTGGCACTCCGACACTGGTTTCCACTTGTGGTGTGGTTGAAGTCTGTGGTGACTTACGCGCACGAGTAGACCGTGTCTGAGATTTGCTGGGTGGAGACTGTCCAGTTGTGGCCATTTGTGGTACAGTTGAAGTCGGGGCAGAGATTCGCACTCTGCTTGACTGTCCAAAGGTTGGACTACATTGGGCTTCCGTTCGAAATGACACAGGCATGAAGTCATATTGCTGATCAGAGGGATGTTGTGCGCACATCTGGTGTATCTTGTCAATCAGATCACTCAGGTGAGTGAACGTCAACATGACAGCTTTCCCAAATTCGGTGTGGAATCCGTTGGCGGTCCTAGAATGAGAATCAAACAAGCCATACTGTCCCGATGTGTTCCTGAACACGGCAATGGTATTGGGGGATACAGTGAGCATGGCTTGGGTGACAGTTGACGAGAGACACTGAAGTCTGTCTGAAAGTTTCAGCCACCAGTGTACTTTGTCAGGAGGAGGAGCGGCTCGCAGGAATCCCATATGTGCCGGAGTCTTGTATGAGGCGTAGGTCTTTAGTTTGATTGTAACCTTTGGTGGCAAGTCTTCAAAGCTCAAGTGGTTCCGTTCCGGTCTCCCGTTCAGCCTATGTTGGCTCCTAACAGCGGAGTACAACATATCACCATTGTGCAGGATTTCATCAAGGTTAGGGGTGTCCAGGTTGGCTCCTTCATTTTGGTAGGCCAGAAAGGTCAATGCCATACATGTGCACTGATGATTTCTTGAGGCGAAACCATATCGGCGATCACTTTGACAATGGGTTGCTTGCACACTGGTCCAGGGTTTGCTGCCAGCTGATACATACCCTCTAGCTGATACATACCCTCTAGCTGAAACCTGACGTCCAGGTTTACAGGTGGTTGGCTTTGGGATCTGTGGCTGAATGAATAAATATATGATATTTAGCTGCTGTGGTGAAAGGTTAAAAAGAACAGGGAAAGGGCATTTTCATTGTACATGCTGGGGAGACCAAGGTATTTCATTTTGAAAAAGGAGGGAGAGGGCATCTGAAGTATGTTATTTTCTGTTTTTCATTGCCATTGTGTTTCACTATGTAGCCTATGTTTTGTATACACAATACACACTGACATTTGTTCAGGAGTCCCTTGTATTCTGTGAGACTCCCGCAGGATTGGGAGTAAATTCAGTATATATCAGGTGTTTCGGACAGGACAGGGAAAAAATGTGAATGGAAGCATTAATCATGACAACCATATATCAGCTTTTTTATCTACTATATTATGAGGCCACTACACGGCCTTCAAATCTAGTTTGCAGGTACCAGTACACAAGTAGTATTGTGCAGTGTGTGTAAGGTCTGTGTGTTCTGTCTGCTTCCCAACAGCGCACTGTCCGACTTTGAAGTCAATCAAATGTACGGACCTCGAAAAACTGCTAGTTCAGTTGCCAGTAGGTAGCACTATGCCAAATCCCACAAATCCCTCAATATGTCCTCAATGAAGGAAAAAAAGTGTTAAGGAAATGTTTTGAAAATGACCTAAATATGATGGTAGCCTATGGAAGCCTTTTTTTTAATGTGCCATAAATCTCATCACTTATATCCTGTATGTGTTTTTTGCTTCGAGAAAAAAAAAAAAAAAAAAAAAAAAAAAAAAAAAAAAACACTTTTGGTAGCATCATATGGGTCATTTTCAAAAATTCCCCTTCATACATTTCCTTAACACTTTTTTTGCTTCATTGAGGACATATTGAGGATACAAAATCAGTTGAGTTTGGTTTTGTTGCAATTAGTGTGAGGTCAAGTGACATTTTTACTGGACTACTGCCCTCTAGTGGACAAAACAGTACATGACAAGATGCTTGTCCACAGTTGCCAAAAAAGCCTACCTTAAAGGATTACAATTTCATTAAACATTTAAATCAGAATCAAAAATGCTTCAGAAAGAAAATAATAAACACTGAAATAGTCATTTAGAATATGGCCCTATTGAGCATTTGCACACACAAAAAACATTGATTGGACAATAGTCACCTGCTGGAACACTGCCTTTGAAGCTGGTGTGTTCTTGTTGAACCAGGGATTTGTCCCTGTGGTTTCAGGTATCTGATGATGACAAACATTTGCATAGCAGTTTTGACAAGTGTTGGCTGTTAAAGCAGATGTTAACAGACATACGGCACAAACATATCCTGCCACACTAGAAGTATCTAAGTCACAGGGGTGTCAAACTCAATTTACTCTACAGGTCAACATAGTACTTTAGTCTCTCTTAGTGGGCCATACAAAGAAAATCAACAATACTAACGTAAAGAATTATAAGTAACAGCACCTCCACATTTCCAAGAGCCTTTGATTGTAAAGAGTAGGAAACAAAGTCTATCCACTGGCTCTAACTGCGCTTTAACATTGACAGCAACTGCACAATTTCTCATTATATGCCAAATGTATTTAACTGAATGAATTAAGTGCAGATTTGTAAATGGACTCAAAGTACCCTATGCCTGTTCTGTTTTCAGTACTAAATAAAGGATCAACCATTTTCAATATTGACTTAATTCCTTCAGTTCCTCTACCCATTAAATAAAATTACCTCTACATGACTGCACAATTGAGGCTGTGACCAAATACTCATTGACTGGGCGATTTGTCAAACATTTTCAACAACAGTGTATGTTTCAATCAAATTTGAAATACATTTAATAGCATACATTGTGACGATGACCTGCCAAAAAATGTCTTTAGTGGTGTTGTCTTTCATTGTGCTTAGTGGTAATGACAAGATGGCAAAGACATAAGTGTGCTACAAATATGCTGTTTCAGTACACTGTAGGACAGGCAGGTCCAAAGTCCAGCCCGGGGGCCAAATGTGGGATATGCGATTTTAAATGGCCCATGGCTTGTCTCTCAAAATACATTATGTGGCCCTCCACACAGTATTGGTTAATCAAGCAGGTTCACTTTGCGTTTTTTCCATTCACCATGACAGCACTATCATAGTTTGTAGACAAGCATCTAGTATGAACAAGGCACAACATTTTCAGACGGCAAACAAAATCCATATTGGATGTTTTTGATTTCTTTAATAACCCATATGATGCAAGAAGCAGCTGGCCCTCTGATATTTTCACATGATCTACTCTGGCCCACATTCAAAAAGTTTGGACACCCCTGCTGTAGGACAATGGATGTACCGGTTTCACTGCTGCCTGGCCAGTTGTCCTGTCGGTCATCCACCGCTGCTTTGCTGACCCTGGATCTGCTGGGCTCTCAGGCATCTGATGACAAGACATGACCATGTCATATTTTCCATTTTGGCTTTTAAAAAGGCCCACGGTGTATATCAACATTTGCCTGTCCTGGATCATTGGGAAAATCCTGGATGTCCCATGTTAAAGGGATACTCCACTGTTTTGGGAGTTTAGTTAATTTGACACCCCCCCCCCCCCCCCCCCACATCACCAAGATACACCATACCTTAATGGCACTGTCCGCTCAGTTTACAGTGAGCTACAGTTGTGTAGTTTGTTAGTATCGCCATAGAGGGTAATGGTCCACATGTATTATAAATCTACCAAAACACACATCTCACGGCGCCAAAACACATGTTGTGCTTCGAGTACTCACCACATCATGAAATATTACTAAAAAATGCACAGAATCTGTCTGGTGTGAAGGAAAACAGGTAGCCGGCACTACTTTCCAAACATGGCTGCCAACCTCGTTTCCTTACAAAAACAACGATTATGTGCATTTTGGAATAATATTTCCTCATGTAGTGAGTACCCAAACCACAACATGCCACTAACTTCACGACTGTAACCCACAGTAGACAGTGCAGACAATGCCAGTAATGCGTGGTGGATCTTGGTTATGTGGGGGAAGGGGGGGGGGATTAGCTAGACTCCCGAAAAAGTGGAGTATCCCTTTAACAAATGTCATGGAAGTACAAAAATGCACAGTCATAACATACACCAAAGCAATCTTGAATAAAATAAAAAAAAACACCCCCATTGTTGTTGTTGACACAATTTCTCACAACATACCGCTGAGCTGCTGCCCAGATGGGTTGGTGGATCTGGATCTGCCACGTCCAACCGTGTCCATCGCGTCTTCTGTGCACGGGATCGCCTGCTTTTCGGCCCCATCTTCAAGAGTAAAAGAGAGAGAGAGAGAGAGAGAGAGAGAGAGAGAAAGAGAAAGAGACTACGAGACACTAAGAGAGTCGGTTAGACAATGTTTTATCTGTGAAGTATTTTATGAGAAATTTGAACTCTATCACAAATCTGACTATTAAATCTACTAAATATGTATAGATGTAAGATATTAAACTCCAAAGCCTGAAAGAATTCCTGCAGGTAGATTCTCAACACGGAGCCTGCAAAAAAACAAAATCCCAACCCGCACACAGTCAGTTTCTTAATTTGACTTGATGGAACTCAGTCCACAGTAAAACTTTACATTTTATTGTCATTGTTGGGAGCACAGGTGTTGGAATAATGTATTGTTTTACTCACCAGTAAAGTGTATAGTAGATGAATGTGGAACTACAAATCTTTTAATAGTATCTATCCTACTTTATCCTAACCCTAACCCTAAGCCTAACCCTAGCTAAGAATCTAATCTAAACCCAAACCCTTCCCTACTATCTAGGACTAATCTATAAACTCCCAAAAATGAATCAATTAAAGCTGTAATCGATGTCTTTGGAAGCTGATAAGCAAACAACCTGTGAAGAAATGAAATAACAATTACTAAGACAATCTTAATGGTTTCTTCAGGGAACAAAAGTATTACTTTTTTTTGCAACTTCTTGGTGTCAATTCATGTAATTCATTACAATAGGCCAAAATAGACAAACTAACCAAGATGTAAAACTGCAGATGTGGAGGAACACGACTTCTCTGGCTCGGTTTAAAGGTGTGACCCTGCAAATAAGACAACCAAGTTTTACTTAGACTGCACTTCAATATAAAGACATTTTGGTCTGAAAACACATGGGAAGAAAGCTGCCCAGTGCACAGACATTATACTATTCACAGATACACTTTCAGGTGCATGACATCATGTTTTAATGTATATGATGGCAGCTGCAAATCCAGTGACATGAGTGCCTGCAAAGTGCTTTTCTAAATATGGAGTGAATTACCTGAAAACAAGCGCAGAAATGTCGAACTGGAACAGGAGGCTACAAAGAAACAAGAGAATTGGGCATCACGGAGAGCACGTGGTAACAGCTAAGGACTAATTGTGGAACTGAATGCATTATCTATTTAATAGAGGTGAAAGATTGAAATACAAAGTTGGGATTAATGTGGTTTACTCTTACATATACCCTCTGATAGGAAAAAAAAAAACATGTAGCTGGTCCATTTGTGGAGATGTATTTCTAACCCTCAGGGTCTTACATGCTGTGTGTCATCAATAGCCAGTCAAAACCCTCCCTTCACCTAGCCAAAATCCTTTAGGAAATCTGTATTGAGCATTAAACTCACTTTATTTCAATACTATGAAGTCACAGGTAACAAGGCATGACCTTACTATATCAGAAGCTTAGTTGTTCAAAAAAGTCAGCAATTGTCCTCGTAAAAGACAAACTTTGATGAGAATCAGCCAGTTGCCTGAGTCTTCAAAAGGCGACTTTTGTGTCTGACACAGATTTCCAAAAACATTTTGGCGAGGTGAATGTATTTCATGGTTCACTCACTCTCTCTCTCTTTCACACACACAAATATGTGGACATATCTGCAAGTAATTGCACTCCAATTTGGTGTTACATCTTACTAACAGCTAACTCACCTGTGAATGATCAATAGAGCAAATTCTGTATCTCAAGTCAATCTAGGAAAGACAAAAACAGTGGGTGGCTTATGTAGGGGAGATCAATGTGTCCTCATTTCAGAGGTCAATGCATAAGTAGTCTAAATCTGAATTAATTATTGAAGCACAGGTAACTTTACATACAGTTAAAACGTAGAGCGCGCACATCCACTCAAAATGCAGGTGCAGGACAAAAGCAATGAAACTTAAAAAAAAAAATCGAATCCGCACACTGCGCAACTTGCTCCCAGTTGATTTATTTTCAATCAATCAACTGTGAGCAAGTCCAGCAGTGTGCAGACTATATTTTTTTTTTTTAACTTCACATACACTACCTTCTCCTTCAGGCAACAACATGACAGTGAAATCAGTGGCAGCATTTCAGCAACACCCAAGGTATGGCAAGGTATGAACCACTACGCAGTGGGAGGTGGTTAAGGGGGGAGGGGGTCCCCCTTAATAACCACATTTCGTAATCTCATTTGTGCAAGATTTAAAGTCTACATATAATGTTCCCTTTTCATTTTTGAGTGATAAGCATTACATGACCTAAGAGGCTGTGCAGAATACTAACCTCTAAAAAATAGTAATGTTTAGCCTCCATTCACAATTCACCCCAAAGTAGGCTAGTTACATTGATGTAGCAGACTTTTTATTTAACACAGCCAACTCACGACAGCACTAAAAACAATAGCCTGCCCTATAGTTGAATTTGGTGTGAGGAAACCTCTAGTGGTACATGGTACTGTGGATTCTACCTTTTGCTGGAAAGTTGCATAAAGTTAGTTTAAATAGGCTACGTCATCCTAACCTACATTAGCATGAACAACATTGACAGAGAAAAATCTATATGATTATCATATTGATTTCAACCATAGCCTATCACCCAGTGTCATTTTTGGTAGTACTGTAGGCTATAGCCCCCAGGGGTGCCCACAGTTTTTCAGCTTGGGAGCTACTTTTAAAATGACCAAGTCAAAGTGATCTACCAAACATATTTATATATATATACACTGAGTATACAGTGGAAAACAGTGGAAAGACAGTGCAAAAACAGTAAAAAAAAAAAAAAAAAAAAAAAATTACCCCTCAATGCCATGCTATCGACCACACTACCTTCGCGATCGCGATCGACATATTGGGCACCCCTGCAGCACCAGCCACAAAACCACAAGTCAATTGCAATGCTAGATAACTATTACACCATATCTGTTGAGGCTGAACAAATCACAAAAAGTATCACAGCTACAGCTAGCCACAGCTCCAGTCCTTATAATGCACTCTTTGCATGTTGCCTCTCAGTTGGCCTCAATGCAACACTCTTCAGTCATTCTTCCTTCAGAGTCTCTGATGTATAGGTGGTTTTATTGTCATTGATAGCATTTAAATAGCAACATTGCAGTGGCTGAGAGAACAAATCTTCCTGAAGCTACCTGTCTACTTTGTGCAACAGTAGCAACATGCTAACGCCGATTGAGCTACATGCTACCAATGAGCTACATGCTACCAAACACTGTTGCTAGTATGACTAGCAGAACCATTTTAACACATTCATGCATGGAAAAAAAATCATTTGCTAAGCTGTAACGTCTTACACTATGCATACAGGGACTTCTGACTAAGCTAACTTCAGATTTACAAACATATTCCAGCAAAATACATAGAGCACAAGACACAGTCGACCTACCTCAGTTTGTGCTATGCAACAAAGGGAAAGGGGCGGGGCCAACAGTCACGGAAGAAACCAGTGTCAACCAATGAAAAAATTTGAAAGACTGTAATAGCCAATCGGAGAAGGAACATTTGAAATGAACCCGCCCCCTGCCCGCTGTCAAGTGAGACCCAAAAACACACACCACTTCCAGGGTTATCTTTCAAAGTAAAGGCCCCCTGCTCCGCTGTCACACTAACCTCAAAAACACACACCACTTCCAGGGTTATCTTTCAAAGTAAAGGCTCTGAGTAAAACAGAATGATACTGCATAGATCATTGTAATTAATTCCTTCCAGATGCAAATTACACTCTATAAGCAATGAAATAAAGGCTGCATTTCCATTTTAAAATGAATAGCCACAACATTGGTCTCATTCAACAATCAATACATTTAAAATGAATGAATTAAGAACAATGGCAGAGATTTGCCATTTTTCAATTCAATCTACATTCACATTACGACAGTACACACCTCGCCTCTATGATGTAATCATATACCAACATGGAATCCAATGAATAGTGTTTAATTGTATCATTTTAAGCTGTAATCGTTGAATGGCAAATTTCATGTCCACCTGTTCACAAAAGCAGTTTAACAGTTCATACAGGATTGTAAGTTTTATCCATGCCTCTGTCAGCTCTGATATTTTTGGGACCAATTTCACTTCCAGTCTAGTCACTCTGCCTCCAAGAGAAAAGCAGGGGTACTTTGGGGTTTCATCAAACATTTATCTATCCAGAACACTTTAAAATGCAGCATTTCACCAATTCCACTAATAACCGTGATTTCGAACATCACAGTTAATTCCAGAGTACTTGCCATCCAGGATGTGTGGTGGCCTCCATTCCTGTCCAATTCATCTTATTAGACAAGAATTGTCACAACTTACACAATGCCAGTGTCTCAGTATGGATAAGCTAACACAAAGTGGAAATACATTTTCTCTTTCATGTAAATTTGACCATACCCACTTGCCGCATAATGTACCTCCATCGTCACAACACAACTGAAATATCCTTTGCATGTATGATGCATTCACAATGATTTAACAAGCCACATTGTTGGTTTGACATGTCATCAATAAGACAATATACACATTGGGGCCAGAGGAAATTGGAACAAGTACTGCCGATTTATGAAATGGCCAAAATACAATGTCCTTCAACTAGGTCTAATTTATTTTACACCTGATTTATTGTCTGTTAACATGTAACTTCAAAGTCCCCTGATTATTCAATCCATACCCATGAACCTAAATTAATCGGTACACTTTGACTACATGCTGAATCATTAATCCAGGCGACACATCACTACATGAAAACTACAACTTTATTTCAGTGTCCTCCAACAGAACAACAAACAACAAGAACAACAAACAAAAGACAAGGACAAACATTACTCCATCTCTGAAAAACACAAAAAAGCAACTGTTATTCTCCCAATTCAGCACATGGAGTTTGGACACAGGTTCCCACGTCTTCCAAAACTTCAAATGCAAAGAATTTTCACAACCAATTGCCTCATATTTCAAGAGCCAACAGAGCATAGTTTGAGACACAGACCAAGCGAAATTACTATAACACTGACAATCCTACAATGACAAGTGACAGGTGTTTACAGAAGCTCACACACAACTATTACTAAAATCCAACAATGTGTGGACACTTGTCAACACCTATGTTACAGTGAGGACAAACGATCGTTTTCAATTTAGAGTCCAACTCATACACAAAATCTAGACGTTCAAGCATGTTAAATGAAACATGTCATTTTTCACAAACTTTCAAGGCTTGGATTTCTGTTGCACACATCAAATACACAAACAGAATTTCTAAAACCAATGGGAACACTGTGGAATGTGTGGATTATTATGTTATCTCATCTGCTTAGTCATTTTTATTTCCCAAAGATGTTGCTTGCAAATCACTGAATAGCCTAATCGCCTAAGCGAATAGCTAAGTCTACCTTTCAATGACACGGTAGTCAATGTTCAAGTTACGTTAGAAGCTTAGTAACCTAGCACTGGACACAAGAGTACAACAATGACAGCTGACGTACAACTTCACATTTCTGCCATGTCACACATTGCTTACCGGCAGCATGGTTCTCAGAAGCCACAACAGCAGCAGCGGAACCGGCAGATGTCTCTGATTCAAAAAACACAACAAATGTTCAAAGGTCAATAATGACGACAGCACAGTCATGTGTGACAGCTACTTACAGAAGCTCACACACAACTATTAAAAAAATCATAACACGTGTGGACATTTCTGAAACTCCTATGTTACAGTGATGCCACACTACATGTTATTTTTAAAATTACACTCCAACCCATGCACTATATCTATACATTCTCGCATGTTCAATGAAACATGTCATTTTTCACAAACTTTCAAGGCTTGGATTTCTTTGGCACACATCAAATACAAAAACAGAATTTCAAAGACCAATGGGAACACTGTGGAATGTGTGGATTATTATGTTAACTCATCTGCTTTGTCATTTTGATTTTCCAAAGTTGTTGCTTGCAAATCACTCAACAGCCTAGTCGAAAAACAATGGACTTTTCCAAGCTTACTCTACCTTTCAATAACACAGTAGTCAATTTTCAAGTTCCGTTTGTGGTGGTAACTGTCTGCTTTTCCGAAGCCCTGCCACTCTGAACGTTAACTTCCATTATTCGAACTGGCGGTCGTTCACCTTAGAAGCCGCAATGCCGACCTTAGGTTTAGGCGTGAGGGTGGGAGAGGTTAGGTTTTGCGTTAGGGTCTGGGGGAGGTTAGGTTTAGGCATGGGGGGAGGTTAGGTTTGGCGTGGGGGCTGGGAGAGATTAGTGAAAAACGGGGAATATAGACCCCCTTTCTGAGTGCCCATATTTCGGAGTGGCAGAACGTCGGAGTGGCAGCACGTCGGAGTGGCAGCATGTAACCGTTTGAGGTTTAGTATCCTAGCACTGGACACAAGACTCTGACTAAGACAGCTGACATACCATTTCACATTTCTGCCATGCATTGCTTACCTCCAGCCACCTCTATTGCAGCTCCAGGAGCAGGAGTGGAACCGGCAGCTATCTCTGATTCTAAAAACACAACAAATGTTCAAAGCTCATTCATGTTTACAGCACAGTCATGCAATGTCAGTGCTTCACAATAGTCTGTGTATTTAGTAAGGTGACGTACAGCCTTATTGTATCAAAACTGCTAGTCACATCGCACATGCAGGTGGAACTAAACTATTGGCACACCTCAGAACCAAACCCGCATTACGTCTCATGTAATGAGTCAACTCTTAAAGGAACACTCCACCGATTTTCAACCAGCTTTGTCATCATCCCAAAATCAGTAGTATATCAGAAAAATATAAACAGTTTTGCAGCCATTCATGGAGTTTGACAGTTATTGAGAGTTGATTTGAGTTAAGCTGTGGACAAGTGATGGCATTTGTGCATGAATGACCTCACTGGTCCACAACTTTCACTCAAATGAGCGCTCAATATCTGTCCAATTCAAATCATGCCTGCAAAACTGTTTCCAGTTTTTGGATATGTGTGAGATTCTGCTAAATAAATCATCATTGAAAATCCATGGGGTGTCCCTTTAACATTGCTCTCGTTATATGTACAGATGCTACACACCTTACATAGGAGGAATGTTTTGGTTATTGTGGGTTCTCTGGCAGAGCTGTGGATTTGTGTTGTGTTGTTCATAAATGTGAGAGAATTTACACTCACCATTCAATTCGTTCACAAGTGCCCGGTCCCACTCCTGCTCCATCCGCCTACCGGCCTCGTCCTCCAGGGTTTTCAGCTGGGCCTCCAGCTGGGCCACTTTGGTGGACAAAACAGCCCGCTGCCTCCGCTCCTCACGCACTTGGTCTCTTAAAGCAGCCAGCTCCTGAGCGGAGGGAGCGGGCTGTTTGGCCTGCAGGTGCTGGAGGCACCAGTTGGTGATAAAGTCTACCTTTGTGCACATCTCTTCCCTGGGGATTTGCCCCTGGGCCAGATCATGCTGTGAAAAGAACAACACATTATTATTGAATAAACATGTATCAGCACATCCAAATACAGCAACCTGTCAACTTTTGTCTGGTGACTTTGTGAACAAGTTTGCACACATTAATATTGCTGGGAATGAAATGTCCAACCAATATATATATGTAAAATTGTGTAATAACTTGTATGGTGGGGTTTTCCCATACAAACATTTACATTAAGCAAGCTCTCAGGTCTGTATTAAAAATATATTTAGTAAGTGTCTCTCAGAAAACAAGAGAGACATCATGTGGCTGGTCTCAGTTGGCAGACTAGCGGTCCGAGCAGTCGTCAAGTGGAGCTGCTTTGTTAAAACCAAAGAGTGTCCTATGGACGACTGCAAGGAGGATGTGACTGTTGAACATCTGCTCTTAAAATGTGAGCCATCTAAATATGTTTGGGGGAAAATGATTGGTATTGGTCTTTATGTTACTGTGAATTACAATGCTGTGATGTATGGTGTCTTTAATTTAACTATGACAGGGCCACACCAGGACTTTTTCTGGACGGTTGTTTGTGTGGTCATGGCCAAATTGTGGAAGACGAGGTGTGCCATAATTATCCACCAAGCCGTCATCCCAGGTGAAGTGGTCTATAAACAAATCATAGCATAACTGAAAATACAAATTTCACTGGACTTCAGAACAAAGACACCCACACCCTGGCTCCTGCTCACCTTCTAACAGACTTCTTATTTTTGATAACTATTTTTTTATACTGTTAATAACAAATAAAATAAAAACACAAAAACAAATGTATTTAGTGTAAATGTTTATAACCCCTGATTGAATAATTGAATAAAGTATATTTAAAAAGGAACAAACAGAGGCTTGTCTGGCAAAAATATGTTGACAGGAGAATGGTTTCTCTGCCTTGTATTAGCGTCCATTCTGGCTGACAGGTGGGTTCTCCATAACAGAGAAACATAACTCACAACACAGCCCCAGTGTAATTCTGAGTTGTTCCAATAGCTGTTTTTAGTTAACTACCCAAACATCTATTGTGCATAGCAAGCCATTTCTGCCCGTTTCTCTTTGCTTTTCACCCAAAACCCATTTTCCCTTTACAAGGACAGTCGAATGTTCCACACAAATAGCTTGATTGGACCATGATAAAGTGAACACTGTATGGCTATGAATCTGTTCAAATGAACACAAAATACACCTACCCGAAATATTATGAGCCTCTCCCGGAGTTGGGACATCGGCCCTGGAGTGGCGTATCTCGCGATTTTGCTGGGGGAGCAAGTGGGGGTGTTCGGACGCTGCATTTTTCCAGTGGTCCGTGGTATCTGAGTCAGAACAAGGAATGAGCGCCAAGCTAGCGCGCTTTGACCAAGGTCCTCCACGCATGCGCACGTCACGTTGCTGCAATGGGTTTATTCAAACACTCCCACACAAAACGTCACATTAGCCTGAGTCCTGTAGCACCAGTCTATCGCCAACAGGTGGCAGCATCACTATGTGAACAGCGTTTGTGCAGAGAAGGTCGGGGTTGCGGTACTCTCGCGCGAGCGCGTCACACCCATGAGATCTCGGACCCGGAAATGAAAACGAGCCATCTGAAGTTGAACGTGTGCCTGAAACAGATTCAGTTCTATGGCGTTTTCCAGGTAAGCTGGTGGTTTTGTTAGGTACCCTGTGTTAGAGATATGTTACCCCATATATCTGGCCCACTCGTTTATTTGATGTTGGGTTGTTGTGTTGAACTGGTTGGAATGACTGTGGATTAGCCGTTAGCCGCTAACAGCTAATGGAGCTACACTGCCCAGTTGAAACTAGGGAGGCAGGGGTTAAGGGGTTTGACTATTAACCGCCATTTAAAACGTCACGGTTATATAACCGCAGAGGCTCCGTAACACCGGGTGTTTTGTTGTCAAAATAAGTCCGTCAGTTTAAACAACGATGCGGCGCAAACAACGCTGGAACGAGAGGAACCAATCTCTCGCTTCGTTTCCGCACGGACTATTTAGCGGGTGCACAAACACAGCTCATAGCCATGGACGTCAGCCAAACATAAACTTTTCAGAGACGTGCGCGATGTGTCAGTCGCCTGACACGAACTGTGGTCTCCGTGACCTCTTAATTTGTTTACTGAACGGCCATCGATGTAACGATGTAACGCTAGTTAGTTATCTGACTCTTGCCTACGCTAGCATTACAGCTAACGTAATGGCAGAGCCTGAGAGACCACAAGCAACTCAAAGAAATGATCTCTTCCCCCCAAAAAAACGTCTAAAGTCATGGGTATGGCAGCATTTCGGTTACAAAAAGGACGCGCAGTGTCTTGTTAAAGATGACAGCTACCCAGTGTGCAAAACCTACCCAAGTTGCAGTCGCAGCTAAGGGCTCCAACATCTCCAACTTTCTACAACACCTGCATAACGTTAGATGATTAAAAATTAATCATAATCAAACTAATTGGCATGGATGAGGATGACGCTGTTGATGATAACACTCAAGTGTATTACCCACATTCGTTATATTTCTCATAGGTCACTAAAAGTTAATCAAAATGTACACTAACAGATAAGTTAGATCTGTTTTTCCACCAGGTTTTACAAGTTCTCTACTCCGGTGTTCCAAAATAAATGTAGAAAAATTATACACCTGCCTGACTATGTTTTGTTCTAAAGCGATCTACTGTCATAAATATTACAGTCAAACTTTGTTCATTTTATTCATTCGCAGATGCTGGGACAACTGCTGCAGTAGACCCATAACGTGACGCCTTCTTACTGTACTTACTGTACAGCAGTCAGCGCCACACAGCTACAATCCAGAATAGGTGGACAAGGCTGTTCAAAAAGCTCTCCTACCTGTATCCGACCTCCGACTGCAAATCAGAGGATATGATGGCCAGCCTAGTGAAGACAGTAAGTTTGCCGGGGAGGTTAAATGATACTGATGCGTGAAACATGGGTTTAGAAGCAGTCTTTGCACAGCCTGCACTGAATTTACAGCAAAGTGTGTTTGATCTCACTATCATGGTGCACCGCTTGCACGCGGCGAGCAAACAACACATGCGGCTGTCAGTGATCAACACAAATCCAGCGCACCTGGGAAGCAAAACACTTTATGAAATACTCAAACTCCCAAGCTTCCTGTCGGCACTAGGAAGCTTCTCCTGTCCTCAATACGGCACAGGCTGTGCAAAGACTGCTTGTAAACAGTTGTTTCACGCACCAGTATCATTTTACCTCCACGACAAACTTACTGGCTTCACTAGGCAGGCGATCATATCTGCAGATCTGCAATCAGAGGTTGGATATGGGTAGGAGAACATTTTAAACAGCCTTGTCCACCTATTCAGGATTCTAACGCTGTGTGGCGCCCACTGCTGTACAGTAAGTACAGTAGGAAGGCGTCGCGTTATGGGGCTACTGTTGCAAATGGTTCTATAAATGAAGGTAAGTGTCTGTGTTTTGATGCACATTGTACACACACACAGACACCTTGTGACAACATCCACTTAACAAATGTCATTAGAAACATCTGTCAAATTCACCATTTCATGTCATGTCTTTATGTCACATACATATGTTACATTTGTGAGTTGTATCTCACACCACTAAACACAGGGTTGGTTAGCACTACTATGATGGCATTCTGGCCTTGAAAAGTGTAGACTCCTGCCTTACAAAATAGGTCACTTGCACTACTCCACCTAGGTTTTATCATCAAATTCTGCATACAATCGTTATATGCAACCTGAAGCTGATGTTGGCTCGCTTTTTTGAAGTTCACCCACAGGCGAGCAGTATAAATGGGGGTACAGTAGGCTCTGAAAAGGTTCATCTTTACATCATCTGAAAATTAACGAAATTTCCGCACCAGCATGTTAGCCTGCCCATATAGCACACGCCACTGTCTAATACATGTGGTCATCATCAGACATTTGGTCAGTGATTAAGTGACCCAGATATTTTGTTTGATCACAAACAGACAGAACATTATCTAACAAATAAAAGGCAGGGAGAGTGATTGAGTGTAACGACTGACCCGGAACTTTTTGAGCTGCTGCAGGAAATACTCGCTGGTGGGATTTGCTAATCTTGACACTGGTATTCAGATCCCATGATGAAATTCATGGAAATGCTTGTACACTACAACATCATGTGTGCTTACAATATGTCTAAGTGCTACACTTGAAGGCTGGCTGACAGTGTGACAACATCCATCAAGTTAATATTTATTTCAAAAAACATTATTCATTCAAAGTTAAAACATACTGTGTAATCAATTAAAACTTAAAGTTTCTTCTCCGTTGTCAGTCTACCTATTTTCACTCAGATGACGAGAAGCCCTGAGTCCCCGTCTCTGAGCAAGAACAGCACAGTCACCAGTGTCCCCGCTGTCCCTGCTGTCCCCACGCAGACCATTAAGGCGCTGAACTTCCAACACCTGCAAGAAATGAAGCTGGTGTTGGCCAAAGATTCCCCCACCTTCTACGATTGACTCCACCGCAAGGACTGATGACATCACCAGCTGGAATCACATACACACAGTTGAATTAACATGAAGGGTTTACTGAGTTCAAATATTCTTCATCTCTGTGTCTTCACCGTGTGTATGAAGGGATAGGCTACTCGTTTCCCCATTTAGCTATAACTACATTAAGGCACTGTAATGTTTATTATGTTGTTTGTTAGGCCATTTCTTTATTTGCCAATTTCAAATGGGATTACAGTATGTTGGCTACTCTGTTTAATCTTGCAAACAAATTACAACTGTGCCATTTGACCGTTTGAGCAATAGCTATTTTCATTCCATCCGAACTTTCATTGACTGGATCCCTTTCAAATCGGAAATCCTCATTCTCTCTCCAATGCACCCTCCCTACCCCGTTGAAAGAAGTCTCCAAAGTGACTCCAATG
The DNA here is from genome assembly GCF_964638095.1 of Poromitra crassiceps. Classification (NCBI taxonomy): domain Eukaryota; kingdom Metazoa; phylum Chordata; class Actinopteri; order Beryciformes; family Melamphaidae; genus Poromitra; species Poromitra crassiceps. The sequence continues at coordinate 16,466 of NW_028151552.1, read as the reverse complement.
TCTTCAATGTTGCTGCAGATGCATTTCAGCACTATTAAAATCATGTATTGTTCATATTTGGTCATCACTGTCTGCTAACATTATGCACAATGGAAATGCAGCGAATAGCAGGGGAACTCAACCTATTGAAATTCAAAGCCCACTTTTGATTGGTAAAACTATTGTGAGGACCACCTTCCCAATGCATGAAAAGCTATCTGTGTTAGATTGATGTGAGGTCCTCCACAGCGCGCTAGATGAGGCTCTGATACCTGCCAGTGGTTAAGAAACACTGCCCTTCATTTTAATACATGCTCGCTTTCTGTAATAAACTGATGGGGCCCTGAAAACAAAAGCTAATTTGTGTCTGTTTAAGCATCCCTGGCGTCACAAAGTTTGAGATGCTTGGACACTATAACATGTGATACTTGTAAACAACTTGTGTGCTTATGTGTAAGTGCTACACAACATGGGGCAACATACAATGGTGGCCAAATGGAGTTTGCCAAGCTATGTTTGTTTATTCTATGACACTACTTTATATGGAACTACTAATTTCATTTACTTTAATCTACTTGCTAGTGCCCACACTTATGTCAAGTAGCGTGCAAAAGCAACATAACTACTTCCGCTCTAAGAGTTTCAAAAGAAAAGTCCCACAAAACAAAGCCAATAAAATAAAAGATTAGCAGAAAGAATGAATTCCTTATTAAAAGACCTTCAGGACTTCTTTACAGCCCTGATGTCCGCCAGATCTGCTCCAGACGGTTACATGCTGCTATTCCAACATGCCTCTACTTACACATTGACGTCTAATTATCATCACAAGTTGCATTGCGAGTTTTCGCCTGCGACTTGAATTGTTAACCACTGATTTCCATAGGCTATAGGCTATTTGTTTATTTTACAGGGCAGCCAGTCAATCGAGGCTGTGAGAGTGTACACTTGTGCCATGCTTTTTTCGTTCAGTTGTTTTTGGAGGAGAAACTGATGAATGTCGGCCGGGCTCTTACCCGCAAAGTCAGATGCCATAGGCTACATGACGGTGAGCTCGGTGTAGAGTCGGGGCTGGTCGAAATATGAAATATTATTATTATTATTATTATTATTAACATGTCTTTTTAGAGGGAGAACCAGCGCCAGGCATATTATGTGTCATGGAAGCTAATAGACAATACATTAAGGATAGAAAGGCATACTGTTGTAACTGACTGCCAAAATGAGCGCGTCTTGGAGACTTTGCGCGGCCAGGCTATTCAGCGTAATTTACAAGCCTATCAAAGGCTATACAAGTAGCCTAGTTAGTGATATCAACTGGGAACGTTTTCAAACGTAAGAGGGATGGATGGAGAAGCTGGCTAGTTCCTGCACAGCCGACAATTGTAACGTCATGTGTCTTTGATAAAATCACATCTCACTTCCTAAACTTGCCACTTGAAACCCGGGCAAACGTGTCAGAATGATGAGCTCTTTTCAGACTATGTGTGTGGCTCTTAAAAGAGCCGTTTTGTTGCTGCAAAGGAATTTTTAAGGGAGACTAACAGCTACTGCCACTCTGATGTTTGAAAGAAAAGCCCTATTCCCCGCTAAATTTAGGTGAACTCCGTCCCTAGCTAAATGATTCAATGTAATATTGGGATGCTTGATGCAATCCAAACCATTGTCTTGCATGAAACCAAACATGACACCATTCAGCCAGCGTCGAGCCCTTTCCAAGCCGTACCCAGAACGGGCAGTTTGGCCTCTCCAGTTCCGACGCGGCAGAATGTCAGACAACAGCAATTTGGTATTGGGAAAGAGAGACTCGATTTCCCGAATGTCTGACTTCATCCTCACCATCAAATCGACCCTCGCTGTAGAGCCAATGTTGTTTCCACCAAGATGGATAACGATGAGAGCTGGCGGCGGAGAAACTATCAGCTTCTCACGGAGCACCGGCATGAGATGCTCCCACCTCATCCCTGAACGCCCAAGCCAGACCACATCGACATCCAGTCCCAGGTTTGGATCACAATCTCCCGCTTCCAAGTGAGCCTGCAGGCGGCGAATTAGCGAGCTCCCGACAATCCAAACAGCCATAGTTTCTGGAATGAATTCAGGCGCCAACATCCTCCTTTTATTCACAAGAAACAAGCCAGTGCCCACGCCCCCTTGCGGTCCTGTCCCCTTCAGGTCCGCTAGCCGGGTATATATAAAACAGGCGTATATAGCATTTCCCATTTTCCTTCTAACGACTCAAAGCATCAACACGCAAGACGACCCGGCGAGGAGCAGCTGTCTGGAGGGAGCGTGGCGGCCGCCAAGGAGCAGCTCATGAAGGAAGCCGCCGCTGGTGGAGCGTTCTGCCGTCTTTGACTCGGGACGGGGAGGGAGCGTGGCGGCCGCAGAGGACCAGCTCATGAACGGCTGAAGGCACAGAGGAAGCCGCCGCTGGTGGAGCGTTCTGCCTGCACGTCTGTGACTCGGGACGGGGAGAGAGACAGCTAGAGATGGCCTGCCGCCGACAACCAGCTCATGAGCGGCGTTGACGTTTGTCCTGTCCATATTAGCAAGGTTTTTAATAAGGTTTGATGAATTGCATATGCAGCCAGCTGTCTATAGGAAGCCTTAACTTATTTTAGATAATTAGATAATAAAGTGACCTTTTTGGATTGCCACCCTGTTTCCTGTGTGGGATTCTTTCAGCCTCTTTGATTGTGACATTGAGCCAATTACTGGTTTTATCCAGGTGACGGCAGCATTTAACTGCCATATTTAAAGGTTTGATCACAATATATATTGCAGTTGGAACCTGGCCAGTTCAACCCTAGACCTGCATTATATTACTGTCACTTTAAATGAAGTTGTTTGACACCCGTCCCTTTGCACTCGGAGTGATCATCTTTCTCTGTAGACCATCTCTGATATGCTCTGCCTCAGGGCGCAGAGAGCACTACCGAGTGGCCATCTTTTTTGTAACAGACGATCTTCTATAATGATATTATAGACATAGCGTCATTACATACAGCTCTATGAATAATGCAGTGCAGACTTTGCTTTGGCTAGAGGAGGCTTGAGGCTTTCAAAGCATCACAACTCTGAAATGTCAAACCAGAGGCCCAACTGGAAACAAATTTGATGTTTACATCCCAGGTTCAACGGTGACACCTGACAGGCAAGCAACAGCAGAATACAGTCAATGAGCATCAGTGTTGGGCAAGTTACTTTCAAATAGTCATATATTACATATTATTAGTTACTTTCATTTGAAAGTAATGTTACTTTACAATCTTACTGTCTGTGTAGAGTAACTTGTTACCTATTACACTACTTTTGCATTATTTTCACCAAAACAACAGCTGCAGCAGAATGACATTGCTGCCCCAGAACATCCTGAAAAATAATTGCAACCACCTTGAAGTCAGTGGAAAAAATCCGAAATTCGAAATGTTATCCTTTTCCTTTCTTGTCATCTATAGTGGTTATTTGCATAAAAACACACAGTTTGATTAGGAAATGATTGGATTTTTTTTTTCTATATGTGATTTGATTTCCAAAAAAAAAACTATTTGGAACTTGACTTACTTGACAAAGTAACTGGTATATTACTGGCATATTACTGACATCCTATAAGTAATAACTTATACACTGATGACCATCAGCAGGAACATCTATGGACAACTACAACAACTTAGTACACCCTAGGAAACATCAACCTAATGCCCAACCAACCACCTGCAAACACCGTAGCGAACACAGTTAATCCTGAATCAGAATCAGAATCAAAAAGACTTTAATGATCCCCAGGGGGAAATTGGGACAAGTTACAGTTGCTCGTTCACATAACACACATAGCATAAAATAAAATACACAGTAGTAATGCGATAGTAAAATAAGCAGAATAGGAAGAAAGAACACAACATAGCATGGAATCAACAGTATTAAATGCGATAGGAGCAAAATAGTGGAGTACGTCTAAGTAAGCAAATACATAGAGTAAGTATACCTTACGTGCCAATTGTCTTTATTGCACACTGAACTTATATTATTCGGCTTGCCCCATACGTTACACGTGGCTCAGCCAGGCACTTTTTCCAGTTAGCCTATCTTTATTGCACACTGAAATTATATTATTCGACTTGCCCTATACGTTACACGTGGCTCAGCCAGGCACTTTTCCAGTTAGCCTATCGGCTGGCTCAGTCTCAGGGAGACTGAGCATCTCCGAGGTGCTCTTTTAAGAGAGGCATTAAATAGACCAATGGCCACAAGGCCAATAGGCCTACACCTATAGGCCTACACCTTCGCAACCACACACCAAACATTACCAATTGAGGCCGGATTTAGACTACATCAAAGCTCAGAGTACTTCTGGCGTGTGTCTTTACACCTGCAGCTCCGTTGAGGCAAGCCAGGCCAATGTTTCATCGTACATGGACCGCGGTCTCCATGCGGTGGCCCGTATTTGGAGCAACTGGTGATTATATGTTCCAGAGTCTGTGCAGCCTAGGGGCTCCACACTCGCATGAGGCACTGTCCTTGAGACCCCACCTCTTCATTGAGGCGCCATAGCATCCGACGCCGGTCCTTAGGCGGTTGAGGGTTGTCCACTGCTTCCGGAGCAAGTCCTGACCAGGGACGTCCAGAGGGTCATTGATGTAGAGGTGCAGCCTGGATGGTTCTGCTGACCTCCACTGGTCCCTCCATCTCGTCCTGACCCAGGAGGCCTAAGGTCAAAGGTCAGAGTAAAGGTGTAGTCTCAAAGCTCTACAAGCTCTCTCTTCATTTGTCCTTCAAGCCCCCCCCCCCCTGTCTCTCAGTAAAGAACCGGGAATCCTGTCCTGTGGCCATGTCTGATCATTTGGGGGTTTTCTGCCGGAAACCAATTCAATTGTAATGTGACTTTGTCTGTTCACAGGGTTCGGGGATTACTTTACACATGGAACCACAATTGGATTCAATATCGTAACCGGTAACAGAATCCAAATCACAATATAGAAGCAATGTAATTGATTACTTTCCATTACTTGTGCATACCTTTGGAACACATTTCCTACATTTGACTACTCATGTCCAGGGGCAACTACTCACCACATTAACAAAAAATTAGAACAACAACAAATAGGTCTGTAATGCTCATTTCTGACTTTGTGTTTGTTACGACAGGCATTCAACCACTCTATCTAATGTTGCCTATTTATAGGCTGTCACATGAAATATGACAAACATTTGACCATGTACAATCCATGTAGTCAGTTGTTGTCGCAACCATAAACACGAATGACACTACAAGGAATAGTACTTCTCTAGAGGTTATCATGTCCTATTTTCCTTGAGACAGTTGGAGACATTTAGAATACAGGGTAATTATTGAGGCTGTAGTTTGCAGGTAATGTAGTTTTAGATTGCAGAGATTGAGCCGACTTTCCCCTTTTGTGTCTCTGTAGTAGGCTACAACCAGTCTGACTTCCCCACCTACCAAGTACTTTTACTCCAAAGTCCTTTTACTCACATAGGCACCCCCATAACTACTTAGTCCCCCTAATTGCATGGGCAGGGACCTTGCAAGCCAGGCGGTGCATGGCGAGGACGCAAGCACAATTACATTTTCGGTAGGAAATGTAAACATTCTAGTTATTATTCTTATTATATCTGCCAAAAACTTCTGCGCGTAACACCGCCCACAATCTTTGCGCCACATAGACATGCCAGACCTCAAAATGACCGGCTTATTGAGGACAGGTGTGCTATGACTTTGCTAAGGGTTTGTGAAAGCGGTTTGGCCGCAATTCGCCATTAAGCGCCATTTTTTTCCCCATTGACTTGCATGGGGTTTGGAAAAATCTTGCAAAATCTTGCAGTAAATTAGGTGTAATTCAGAAACCATAACAGCTAGAGCTACGAAACTTGGTAGGGAGGTGCACTGAGGGGTCTTTTACTATCCCCGAAAAAATTGCACCAATTGACCATATGGTGGCGCTATAACAGCCCTCCTTACCTTTTGCTCGATAACTTTTGAACCGTAGGGTTTATCATCAAAATTATTTTTTCCCTGGATTCCTTGGGTCCTCCCGCATCTACTCAACTAGGCCACGCCCATTTGCGTCTGACTAGATTTTCCGCCATTTTGCATTTTGTCAAAAACCATTTTTTTGCCATTTATCCTTGAAATTTTGTCCAATCTTCACCAAACCAACGCACACATCATGTGGGGACTGTCCTGCACAACACTGATTTGGAAGTTTAAAAAAAAAACACACCATTGCGATATAATCCACTTCCAATCTTCTGTGGGTGGGGCCTATTTCACAAAAATTGTCCGATGCTAACCAAACTTGGTACAGGTGTGGAGGGATGTACTCTGAGCCTATATCAGAAGTATTTTGTCATTTAGCCTTTAGGGGGCGCTATAGCAGCATTCAGTGCCTGTCCCTTCTAAATGGTTTTATTTTGAAGGGCAGCAGGAAGTGCAGATTCATTCTCATTATGGCCAGCCTTCCTTCTTGTATGACACTTGACACTTCTGAGTTGATTTCAGAAGAGATAGTGTCATTTGGCGTGTAGGGGGCGCTATTGTTTGCCTATGGGGGGCGCTACAGCAACGTATCTCCGCAACCGTAAGTCGTAGAGACTCACGGATGGCGGCGTTGGAATCGGGGTGAAAAAGTACGCTAGTGGTGGGCGGAATCACGATTGCACCTTCCGTTTCCGAGATAAAAGCAATAATTATTGTGCTTGCTGACAAGCAAGGCACAATCTTGAAATCCCACATACTTATTATTATTGTGCTTGCTGACAGGCAAGGCACAATCTTGAAATCCCACATACTTATTATTATTGTGCTTGCTGACAGGCAAGGCACAATCTTGAAATCCCACATACTTATTATTATTATTATAGTTGCTATCCACTTTTTGTCCGACTAACAACGCCCCCAATTTTTGCGCCACATAGACATGCCAGATCTCAAAATGACCGGCTTATTGAGGACATGTATGCTATGACTTTGTTAAGGGTTTGTGAAAGCGGTTTGGCCGCAATTCGCCATTAAGCGCCATTTTTTTCCCCATTGACTTGCATGGGGTTTGGAAAAATCTTGCAAAATCTTGCAGTAAATTAGCTGTAATTCAGAAACCATAACAGCTAGAGCTACGAACCTTGGTAGGCAGGTGCACTGAGGGGTCTTTTACTATCCCCGAAAAAATTGCACCAATTGACCATATGGTGGCGCTATAACAGCCCTCCTTACCTTTTGGTCCATAACTTTTGAACCGTAGGGTTTATCATCAAAATTCTTTTTTCCCTGGATTCCTTGGATCCTCCCGCATCTACTCAACTAGGCCACGCCCATTTGCGTCTGACTAGATTTTCCGCCATTTTGCATTTTGTCCAAAACAGTTTTTTTGCGATTTCTCCTTGAAAGTTTGTCCAATCTTCACCAAACCAACGCACACATCATGTGGGGACTGTCCTGCACAACACTGATTTGGAAGTTTAAAAAAAAAACGCACCGTTGCGATATAATCCACTTCCAACTTTCTGTGGGTGGGGCCTATTTCACAAAGATCGTCCGATGCTAACCAAACTTGGTACAGGTGTGGAGGGATGTACTCTGAGCCTATATCAGAAGTATTTTGTCATTTAGCCTTTAGGGGGCGCTATAGCAGCATTCAGTGCCTGTCCCTTCTAAATGGTTTTATTTTGAAGGGCGGCAGGAAGTGCAGATTCATTCTCATTATGGCCAGCCTTCCTTCTTGTACTTGTCACTTGTCGCATGCACGCTATTATACAGACAACAGACACACCTATGCTTGTATCTCAGTGGGTATATCACTCATGGTCTCCCTCTCATTTGCATACTGTATGTTTTCAGCAGCTCCAACTCTTCTCTGTTAAAAACCAAATGCTAAAAGTGTACTGGAAACAGGAATCCGGTGAGATTTGACCAGATTAATAGAGCTAAAGAGCAGCTCTGAGCAGCAGCGTTGCATGTTGGGTAGAGCAGTGTTGCATCTTGGGTAGAGACAATGATATACACTTGTCGCCAACCATGGGAGGCCTGTCTGTTCTGTGACCTGCTGTGTTAATGTAGCATGGTAACATGTCCAGAAAACAATGAATGAACAAAATGAACTGAACCCATGGGTAAGTGTCACCACTTTGTGGTTGTTCATTTTATACAGCCAGCTGGGTTTGAAAACATAATGGAAGAGATAGCCTAGTGTGAATAGCCTAGTGTGAACGGAGGCTGTTAGCCACAACAACTGTGCCTTATAGGCTAACCTCAGCCAGCCAAAACAAACACCTTGTCCCCCTGGCGTTAGGACACACTGTTCATCAATGTTTGGGACTAGTTGCAACAAGCTAATTGAGCTAATGCTAGCGTTAGGCCAGCGTTTCTCAACTGGTGGGTAGCGTCGCGGGGCCGTTTTGATTGGGTCGCGGACTTTTACAGTACAGTACTTTTTTTTTTTTTTTAATTCAGATTATTGAAACTGGATTAGCCTGACCAGTTTCACTTGTTTAACAAGCTGAAGCATATGCTCTGCCTGTAATTCAAGAGAAGTCTGCCTTTTCATTTCATATTTAATTTTAGTTCAATTCAGATGATTGAAACTGGATTAGCATGGCCCCAGTTTTATTAAAAGTTATGACCAGTTTAACTAAAAAGCATATAGCCTGCCTGTGATTCAAGAAAAGTCTGCCTTTTATTTCATATTTCATACAGTTCAAATAAGACTTTCTGACCATGACCAGTTTGACTTGTTTAAATTTAAAAACATATAGGCCTGTAATTCAAGTCTGCCTTATTTCAATTGGTTTTTAGCCGTAGTTGCACTTCTGTTGCACTTTTTTGTTCATTTGACAGTGCATGAAGGCATTGTGTATTAAATAAATTCGCTATTTTTTGTGCAATAAATTTGAGTGGTTTAAAAAATAATCTGAAATTTGGGTCGCGACTTCATGACAAGGAAAATAGTGGGTCCTGAGGCTACACCAGTTGAGAACCACTGCGTTAGGCGTTAGTTAGCATGCTACCCAAGCAGCTTCTCTGGCTGACTGGACACATGACAACCGATCAGCAACTCTGTAACAAAACTAAAAGGGTAACATTACTTTGGTGACCAGGGACTATTATCAGTACATTTGACTTCTTACACTAACATAATGGAACATAGCCTACATTAGTTACTGGCTGATTAGATGCAGCCATTGATAGCTTTTCACTTGTGTGTTTGCAGCTCTGGTAAGCCTGCTAGTTTTGTAAACAGTTGTTGTCGCAACCATAAACATGAATGACACTACAAGGAATACTACTTCTCTGGAGGTTATCATGTCCTATTTTCCTTGAGACAGTTGGAGACATTTACAATACATGGTAATTATTGATGCTGTAGTTTGCAGGTAATGTAGTTTTAGATTGCAGAGATTGGGCTAGCCTTTTGTGTCTCTCTAGTAGGCTACAACCAGTCTGACTTCCCCACCTACCAAGTACTTCTACTCCAAAGTCCTTTTACTCACATAGGCACCCCCATAACTACTTAGTCCCCCTAGGTCCATGGGCAGGGATTTTGGAAGCCAGGCGGTGCATGGCGAGGACAGCAAGCACAATTACATTTTCGTTAGGAAATGTAGACCATCTAGTTATTATTATAGTTGCTATCCACTTTTTGTCCGACTAACAACGCCCCCAATTTTTGCGCCACATAGACATGCCAGATCTCAAAATGACCGGCTTATTGAGGACATGTATGCTATGACTTTGTTAAGGGTTTGTGAAAGCGGTTTGGCCACAATTCGCCATTAAGCGCCATTTTTTTCCCCATTGACTTGCATGGGGTTTGGAAAAATCTTGCAAAATCTTGCAGTAAATTAGCTGTAATTCAGAAACCATAACAGCTAGAGCTACGAACCTTGGTAGGCAGGTGCACTGAGGGGTCTTTTACTATCCCCGAAAAAATTGCACCAATTGACCATATGGTGGCGCTATAACAGCCCTCCTTACCTTTTGGTCCATAACTTTTGAACCGTAGGGTTTATCATCAAAATTCTTTTTTCCCTGGATTCCTTGGGTCCTCCCGCATCTACTCAACTAGGCCACGCCCATTTGCGTCTGACTAGATTTTCCGCCATTTTGCATTTTGTCCAAAACAGTTTTTTTGCGATTTCTCCTTGAAAGTTTGTCCAATCTTCACCAAACCAACGCACACATCATGTGGGGACTGTCCTGCACAACACTGATTTGGAAGTTTTAAAAAAAAACGCACCGTTGCGATATAATCCACTTCCAACTTTCTGTGGGTGGGGCCTATTTCACAAAGATCGTCCGATGCTAACCAAACTTGGTACAGGTGTGGAGGGATGTACTCTGAGCCTATATCAGAAGTATTTTGTCATTTAGCCTTTAGGGGGCGCTATAGCAGCATTCAGTGCCTGTCCCTTCTAAATGGTTTTATTTTGAAGGGCGGCAGGAAGTGCAGATTCATTCTCATTATGGCCAGCCTTCCTTCTTGTACTTGTCACTTGTCGCATGCACGCTATTATACAGACAACAGACACACCTATGCTTGTATCTCAGTGGGTATATCACTCATGGTCTCCCTCTCATTTGCATACTGTATGTTTTCAGCAGCTCCAACTCTTCTCTGTTAAAAACCAAATGCTAAAAGTGTACTGGAAACAGGAATCCGGTGAGATTTGACCAGATTAATAGAGCTAAAGAGCAGCTCTGAGCAGCAGCGTTGCATGTTGGGTAGAGCAGTGTTGCATCTTGGGTAGAGACAATGATATACACTTGTCGCCAACCATGGGAGGCCTGTCTGTTCTGTGACCTGCTGTGTTAATGTAGCATGGTAACATGTCCAGAAAACAATGAATGAACAAAATGAACTGAACCCATGGGTAAGTGTCACCACTTTGTGGTTGTTCATTTTATACAGCCAGCTGGGTTTGAAAACATAATGGAAGAGATAGCCTAGTGTGAATAGCCTAGTGTGAACGGAGGCTGTTAGCCACAACAACTGTGCCTTATAGGCTAACCTCAGCCAGCCAAAACAAACACCTTGTCCCCCTGGCGTTAGGACACACTGTTCATCAATGTTTGGGACTAGTTGCAACAAGCTAATTGAGCTAATGCTAGCGTTAGGCCAGCGTTTCTCAACTGGTGGGTAGCGTCGCGGGGCCGTTTTGATTGGGTCGCGGACTTTTACAGTACAGTACTTTTTTTTTTTTTTTAATTCAGATTATTGAAACTGGATTAGCCTGACCAGTTTCACTTGTTTAACAAGCTGAAGCATATGCTCTGCCTGTAATTCAAGAGAAGTCTGCCTTTTCATTTCATATTTAATTTTAGTTCAATTCAGATGATTGAAACTGGATTAGCATGGCCCCAGTTTTATTAAAAGTTATGACCAGTTTAACTAAAAAGCATATAGCCTGCCTGTGATTCAAGAAAAGTCTGCCTTTTATTTCATATTTCATACAGTTCAAATAAGACTTTCTGACCATGACCAGTTTGACTTGTTTAAATTTAAAAACATATAGGCCTGTAATTCAAGTCTGCCTTATTTCAATTGGTTTTTAGCCGTAGTTGCACTTCTGTTGCACTTTTTTGTTCATTTGACAGTGCATGAAGGCATTGTGTATTAAATAAATTCGCTATTTTTTGTGCAATAAATTTGAGTGGTTTAAAAAATAATCTGAAATTTGGGTCGCGACTTCATGACAAGGAAAATAGTGGGTCCTGAGGCTACACCAGTTGAGAACCACTGCGTTAGGCGTTAGTTAGCATGCTACCCAAGCAGCTTCTCTGGCTGACTGGACACATGACAACCGATCAGCAACTCTGTAACAAAACTAAAAGGGTAACATTACTTTGGTGACCAGGGACTATTATCAGTACATTTGACTTCTTACACTAACATAATGGAACATAGCCTACATTAGTTACTGGCTGATTAGATGCAGCCATTGATAGCTTTTCACTTGTGTGTTTGCAGCTCTGGTAAGCCTGCTAGTTTTGTAAACAGTTGTTGTCGCAACCATAAACATGAATGACACTACAAGGAATACTACTTCTCTGGAGGTTATCATGTCCTATTTTCCTTGAGACAGTTGGAGACATTTACAATACATGGTAATTATTGATGCTGTAGTTTGCAGGTAATGTAGTTTTAGATTGCAGAGATTGGGCTAGCCTTTTGTGTCTCTCTAGTAGGCTACAACCAGTCTGACTTCCCCACCTACCAAGTACTTCTACTCCAAAGTCCTTTTACTCACATAGGCACCCCCATAACTACTTAGTCCCCCTAGGTCCATGGGCAGGGATTTTGGAAGCCAGGCGGTGCATGGCGAGGACAGCAAGCACAATTACATTTTCGTTAGGAAATGTAGACCATCTAGTTATTATTATAGTTGCTATCCACTTTTTGTCCGACTAACAACGCCCCCAATTTTTGCGCCACATAGACATGCCAGATCTCAAAATGACCGGCTTATTGAGGACATGTATGCTATGACTTTGTTAAGGGTTTGTGAAAGCGGTTTGGCCACAATTCGCCATTAAGCGCCATTTTTTTCCCCATTGACTTGCATGGGGTTTGGAAAAATCTTGCAAAATCTTGCAGTAAATTAGCTGTAATTCAGAAACCATAACAGCTAGAGCTACGAACCTTGGTAGGCAGGTGCACTGAGGGGTCTTTTACTATCCCCGAAAAAATTGCACCAATTGACCATATGGTGGCGCTATAACAGCCCTCCTTACCTTTTGGTCCATAACTTTTGAACCGTAGGGTTTATCATCAAAATTCTTTTTTCCCTGGATTCCTTGGGTCCTCCCGCATCTACTCAACTAGGCCACGCCCATTTGCGTCTGACTAGATTTTCCGCCATTTTGCATTTTGTCCAAAACAGTTTTTTTGCGATTTCTCCTTGAAAGTTTGTCCAATCTTCACCAAACCAACGCACACATCATGTGGGGACTGTCCTGCACAACACTGATTTGGAAGTTTTAAAAAAAAACGCACCGTTGCGATATAATCCACTTCCAACTTTCTGTGGGTGGGGCCTATTTCACAAAGATCGTCCGATGCTAACCAAACTTGGTACAGGTGTGGAGGGATGTACTCTGAGCCTATATCAGAAGTATTTTGTCATTTAGCCTTTAGGGGGCGCTATAGCAGCATTCAGTGCCTGTCCCTTCTAAATGGTTTTATTTTGAAGGGCGGCAGGAAGTGCAGATTCATTCTCATTATGGCCAGCCTTCCTTCTTGTACTTGTCACTTGTCGCATGCACGCTATTATACAGACAACAGACACACCTATGCTTGTATCTCAGTGGGTATATCACTCATGGTCTCCCTCTCATTTGCATACTGTATGTTTTCAGCAGCTCCAACTCTTCTCTGTTAAAAACCAAATGCTAAAAGTGTACTGGAAACAGGAATCCGGTGAGATTTGACCAGATTAATAGAGCTAAAGAGCAGCTCTGAGCAGCAGCGTTGCATGTTGGGTAGAGCAGTGTTGCATCTTGGGTAGAGACAATGATATACACTTGTCGCCAACCATGGGAGGCCTGTCTGTTCTGTGACCTGCTGTGTTAATGTAGCATGGTAACATGTCCAGAAAACAATGAATGAACAAAATGAACTGAACCCATGGGTAAGTGTCACCACTTTGTGGTTGTTCATTTTATACAGCCAGCTGGGTTTGAAAACATAATGGAAGAGATAGCCTAGTGTGAATAGCCTAGTGTGAACGGAGGCTGTTAGCCACAACAACTGTGCCTTATAGGCTAACCTCAGCCAGCCAAAACAAACACCTTGTCCCCCTGGCGTTAGGACACACTGTTCATCAATGTTTGGGACTAGTTGCAACAAGCTAATTGAGCTAATGCTAGCGTTAGGCCAGCGTTTCTCAACTGGTGGGTAGCGTCGCGGGGCCGTTTTGATTGGGTCGCGGACTTTTACAGTACAGTACTTTTTTTTTTTTTTTAATTCAGATTATTGAAACTGGATTAGCCTGACCAGTTTCACTTGTTTAACAAGCTGAAGCATATGCTCTGCCTGTAATTCAAGAGAAGTCTGCCTTTTCATTTCATATTTAATTTTAGTTCAATTCAGATGATTGAAACTGGATTAGCATGGCCCCAGTTTTATTAAAAGTTATGACCAGTTTAACTAAAAAGCATATAGCCTGCCTGTGATTCAAGAAAAGTCTGCCTTTTATTTCATATTTCATACAGTTCAAATAAGACTTTCTGACCATGACCAGTTTGACTTGTTTAAATTTAAAAACATATAGGCCTGTAATTCAAGTCTGCCTTATTTCAATTGGTTTTTAGCCGTAGTTGCACTTCTGTTGCACTTTTTTGTTCATTTGACAGTGCATGAAGGCATTGTGTATTAAATAAATTCGCTATTTTTTGTGCAATAAATTTGAGTGGTTTAAAAAATAATCTGAAATTTGGGTCGCGACTTCATGACAAGGAAAATAGTGGGTCCTGAGGCTACACCAGTTGAGAACCACTGCGTTAGGCGTTAGTTAGCATGCTACCCAAGCAGCTTCTCTGGCTGACTGGACACATGACAACCGATCAGCAACTCTGTAACAAAACTAAAAGGGTAACATTACTTTGGTGACCAGGGACTATTATCAGTACATTTGACTTCTTACACTAACATAATGGAACATAGCCTACATTAGTTACTGGCTGATTAGATGCAGCCATTGATAGCTTTTCACTTGTGTGTTTGCAGCTCTGGTAAGCCTGCTAGTTTTGTAAACAGTTGTTGTCGCAACCATAAACATGAATGACACTACAAGGAATACTACTTCTCTGGAGGTTATCATGTCCTATTTTCCTTGAGACAGTTGGAGACATTTACAATACATGGTAATTATTGATGCTGTAGTTTGCAGGTAATGTAGTTTTAGATTGCAGAGATTGGGCTAGCCTTTTGTGTCTCTCTAGTAGGCTACAACCAGTCTGACTTCCCCACCTACCAAGTACTTCTACTCCAAAGTCCTTTTACTCACATAGGCACCCCCATAACTACTTAGTCCCCCTAGGTCCATGGGCAGGGATTTTGGAAGCCAGGCGGTGCATGGCGAGGACAGCAAGCACAATTACATTTTCGTTAGGAAATGTAGACCATCTAGTTATTATTATAGTTGCTATCCACTTTTTGTCCGACTAACAACGCCCCCAATTTTTGCGCCACATAGACATGCCAGATCTCAAAATGACCGGCTTATTGAGGACATGTATGCTATGACTTTGTTAAGGGTTTGTGAAAGCGGTTTGGCCACAATTCGCCATTAAGCGCCATTTTTTTCCCCATTGACTTGCATGGGGTTTGGAAAAATCTTGCAAAATCTTGCAGTAAATTAGCTGTAATTCAGAAACCATAACAGCTAGAGCTACGAACCTTGGTAGGCAGGTGCACTGAGGGGTCTTTTACTATCCCCGAAAAAATTGCACCAATTGACCATATGGTGGCGCTATAACAGCCCTCCTTACCTTTTGGTCCATAACTTTTGAACCGTAGGGTTTATCATCAAAATTCTTTTTTCCCTGGATTCCTTGGGTCCTCCCGCATCTACTCAACTAGGCCACGCCCATTTGCGTCTGACTAGATTTTCCGCCATTTTGCATTTTGTCCAAAACAGTTTTTTTGCGATTTCTCCTTGAAAGTTTGTCCAATCTTCACCAAACCAACGCACACATCATGTGGGGACTGTCCTGCACAACACTGATTTGGAAGTTTTAAAAAAAAACGCACCGTTGCGATATAATCCACTTCCAACTTTCTGTGGGTGGGGCCTATTTCACAAAGATCGTCCGATGCTAACCAAACTTGGTACAGGTGTGGAGGGATGTACTCTGAGCCTATATCAGAAGTATTTTGTCATTTAGCCTTTAGGGGGCGCTATAGCAGCATTCAGTGCCTGTCCCTTCTAAATGGTTTTATTTTGAAGGGCGGCAGGAAGTGCAGATTCATTCTCATTATGGCCAGCCTTCCTTCTTGTACTTGTCACTTGTCGCATGCACGCTATTATACAGACAACAGACACACCTATGCTTGTATCTCAGTGGGTATATCACTCATGGTCTCCCTCTCATTTGCATACTGTATGTTTTCAGCAGCTCCAACTCTTCTCTGTTAAAAACCAAATGCTAAAAGTGTACTGGAAACAGGAATCCGGTGAGATTTGACCAGATTAATAGAGCTAAAGAGCAGCTCTGAGCAGCAGCGTTGCATGTTGGGTAGAGCAGTGTTGCATCTTGGGTAGAGACAATGATATACACTTGTCGCCAACCATGGGAGGCCTGTCTGTTCTGTGACCTGCTGTGTTAATGTAGCATGGTAACATGTCCAGAAAACAATGAATGAACAAAATGAACTGAACCCATGGGTAAGTGTCACCACTTTGTGGTTGTTCATTTTATACAGCCAGCTGGGTTTGAAAACATAATGGAAGAGATAGCCTAGTGTGAATAGCCTAGT